>NW_023260012.1:165954-186694 GCF_009762535.1 Notolabrus celidotus | reverse complement strand
GATGCGTTGTGCTCCGGCATCCGGGAACAAATAGAAGTCTTGCGTATCTGATCCGGAGGACTCGGACCTGCCGGATCAGAGACGGAGCTGGAGCGGATCCAGTGGAAGTTAACACATTGACTAGAATAGAAACAGATCCAGAGCTGTGACGGATCGGAGACGGATCTTGTGGAATTTGGCTGCAAGAAATCTGCACAAAATTCAGGCATATTTAGCTCTCGAGTTCTTGATCTACGGCCCAAATTATGTGAAGACAATAAAAGAAATGACAAAATGTAACATCTTGTGACACAGCCTGAAACCTTCCCTTACATTTATATTTAAAACAGCATGTTTCCAACACAGACTACATATCTGATGCTCTGTCAGACATGTTATCTTCTTATGCCTTCTTCTTCTGATGCATAACTTTCACATAAAGGTTGTTCAATAAGCTGAGTGACCTGGTCCAGATCATACCCTGCCTTGTATCAGGTGTTACCGAAACAGAGAGACTTAGTTGAGTCTGTTTTGTGACACAGGTCCCAGCTCCTTCTCGTCCTCCTCGCTCTGCTCCAGTTTTAAATTCTCCTCCACGTTTCCCTGCTGCTGTCTCATAACTCACTGCAGTTATAAATATATGAATCAAAGCTTATAAATTAATATCCAGCGGGCTTGTCTGAAACAGTTTGTGGCATAATTTATCTTCTGAGCTCATGATCGGGTTATGTAAGCAAATATGGGAGCAATCCATAACCGGCGACCTTGTTAGCTGCCCCGAGGTCACCTGCTAATTGGTGGGAACGAGTGAGTTACTGAGTGGCGTCCAGCAGCAGCTATCAATGAAATGATTTCCTCCTCCTACGCAGAGCTCGTTTGTAAAGCCTCATGCACACCTTTGGTTTGTTATAGACGCGTGTGTGGGAGGAAATATCCACAAACTCAAGATGCAACATATCAACCATCCTGCTTGGCTTATAACACCTTAGGAAAACATTATCACAAGGTCCAAACAAAGCTGTCTAAGGTCAGGGTAATGTCATATAGGCTTGCAATATCATCAGATAACCTGGCACATCCAGTAAAGATGCAGAAACACTGGTCAGTGCATTTATTACTTCCTGGATTATTGTGATTCCTTGTTATCAGGTTGCTATAGTAAGTCTCCGGCTGCAGTCTCCTCCCATATTAGATTATTTGCACTGGCTCCCTCTTATACAGAGAATAATTCAAAATGTCCTTCTCACCAGCAACACAGCGAACAGTGACCGTCATTTATTTAAGAGCTCATAAAGCTCCATGGTAAATATGGGGTTTCCAAAAGTAGTATGGGAGGAAGAACCTTCAGTTGTCAGGCCCTCCATCTTTGAAATCATCTACAAGTAAAAGTCCTGGAGCCAGACACCCTCTGTACCTTTATCAAAAAGGAAAGTTTAAGCCTGCTCTTAAAGCTTATAGTGAGGGTTGGCTCAGGCTTGGACCAGTGTCTGCCTCCCGGACCCTGACTGGTAGATGATTCCAAAGGAGAGGGGCCTGATAACTGAAGGTTCTACCTCCCATACTACTTTTAGAGATTTAAGGTACAACTAGCAAGCCTGCATGTTGGGAGCGTAGAGTTCTAGAGGGGTAATAGGGCACTATGAGCTCTCTAAGATACGAGGGTGCCTGATTTTTAAGGGCTTTGTAGGTTAAAAGAAGGATTTTAAATTCTATTCTACATTTTATTGGGAGTCAGTGTAGAGAAGCTAACACTGGAGAAATGTGCTCTCTCTTCCTAGTTCTAGTTAATACTCAAGCTGCGGCGTTTTGAACAAGCTGAAGAATCTTGTGATGGTCTGAGCAGATTCTGAATTAAGAAACAACAGATCTGTCTTTTTCTTTGAGATGCAGCGGAACAGAAATGAAGCTTTGTGCATTCAGACCTGGTGACAGTTTATGTTCCTGCAGGTCCGACACACCGCTGTTGTATTCAAAGACACACTTGGCATTCATGAGCCCCCCCCCCCCATTACTAAACACACACACACACACACTCACACACTCTGCAGGGGGGAGGTAATGGTTTATTCAATCACTCTCGCAGACCGTCTGCCGTGTTATGACAACCTATTAAACACTAAATTAAATGCGTTGTTTGCCCCCGAGGACGGCGGGCGTTTTTTTGCAGAATGCTCACAGTTTCCTTCCTGAAAAGCTGTTTGTTCACCTTTTCTTCCCGCCGTCACAGCGCCGAAGGGGCCGCCGTCCCCGCCTCCGCCGCCGTCTCAAACAGAGATAAATGGCCCGTCAGCGCGGATGTAGACAGTGTGACTCGGACAACCCCAGAATGCCGCAGTGTCGGCATGTGAAGGGCCGCCTGATTGGCTGTGAAAAATGAAATGTCACTGACTGTAACCGAGTGTTAGCCGCTGATGGCATCACGCTCCGGCTGTCAGTGCTGCTTGTTTCTGTGCGTCTGCATGACAGACAGCTGAGTGAGAGTTACTGAATATTAACATCTAGATATGAACGCTTCATTTCAACACTTTTTATTATGATTCAAGCAGTAGCCGGCTAACCAGCGAGCAGGAACAGAGCTGCTTTTCTTTAGAATGACTCTCTGAGTTATTGGTGCTAACAGACCTGCTGTACAGCTGATCAATATCTTAGATCACTCGGACCATACGAGAGTGAAACGAGATCAGGTGGGGATAATCGAAGCAATTTCAGGCTTCAGCTTGTTTGTGCTTTGAATGTCACAAAGCTTACATCGTTCATAGTCTGTCAGTGTTGACATCAAGAATTAAAGGTGTTCTAAGTAGAGTAATATTCTCTTTAATATATCCAAAAACTAACTTATATGCCTGACTATCTAAAGGTGACATGTCACGCTTTTTTCATCAACATATATTGGTCTAAGAGGTCCCCAAAACATGTCTTTAAAGTTTATGCTCAAAAAAACACTTTGAAATCAGATTTTGGTCTGCCTGAAAAACCCTCTTCTTCAGTCCTCCTCAGAACACTCTGTTTTCTCTCTGACCACGCCCCCTCAGGAAGTGGATGTGGCCTCGGCTGTCCAGCACGTTGATCTAATGTTTACATGTTGGCTGAATATACACGGCTGCTCACAGACCCGCGTTACTTCAACCCTCTGAATCTGATCCAGAATCTGATCCTGACGGAGAGGCGCCTGCAGCAGGACCTTTCTGAACCATTGGTCACAGATTTAGTGTTTCTTGTTGTTTTATTTGTCAGCATGTCGACGTGTGTCTTGGTACACAGCTACAGCTACGACATGTAGCTATGTAGCTATGCTAACTAGCGCTAGCACTTATCCATGACAAATAAAAATCATCCACTAGATCTTCAAATCTGCAGACGTGGGGAGTCAAACCGACCTCTGCCAGAAGGCAGCGGGATCTTTTCTGAAGGATTGGTCACAGATTTAGTGTTTCTTGTTGTTTTATTTGTCAGCATGTTGACGTGTGTCTTGGTACAGAGCTACAGCTACGACATGTAGCTATGTAGCTATGCTAACTAGCGCTAGCACTTATCCATGATAAATAAAAATCATCCACTAGATCTTCAAATCTGCAGACGTGGGGAGTAAAACCAACCTTTGTGTTTATTAAGACAGCCTACAACTAGCATGCCTCCCTCCTAAGCTCCTTGTTAGCACACATGTGTACAGGGAATGAAAAACGGAGGAGGGGTTGAGTTGTATTTTATACAGTCTATGGGCTGAACAAGCTCCGAGCTCTGACTTCCTGTTACAGACCGGATGGCGTTGTGACGTAGACAAAACACTGAAAATCTGAAACGGCTGGTTCAGCACACATTTACAGAAAGGTGGAGAAATCAGAACAGGGGCAGAATGGATTATTTTCATTCTCAGGGGGTTTGTAGACAGGGACACATATTTCAGGTAGAGAAACATTAAAAAGTCAATTTTGCATGATATGTCACCTTTAATGCATGATCCTGAAGACTGCTTAAATCTGTACTGAGCTGTGGGAGTCTACATGGCTGTGTCTGCTCTTGAGCCATAGGACGAGAGAGGTGATTGGCTCCTGAACCGAGCGACCAGCTGTGCACTGGCTCTGCATCTTATTCAATGGAGCGCTCAAATGTGTGTTTATTGTGATGTGAGCTTTGAAATAACTTGAGCATTATGAAAGGACTCAAGGACGGTCCAAGAGGCTCACATTTGTGCTGAAGTAAAGTGTACTTGTTACATTTCACTACCAATCAGATATGAGAAGAGTTAAGGACTTCTTTGACTTAAAATGAGGACACGTTGGAGGGTCAGAATATCAAGGCAACACTCCTGCAGACCCCTTATACCCCTTAAAGAACTAACACTGTGCAGCCAGTAATGATGATAATTATTATTATTATTGTATTAGGAATATTGGAGATTTTTGTACACCTGTCTATTTTTGTAAAGTTGATTTTAGAATTCTTATTTTGACTGTAAAAAAATAAAAAAGACTCAAACAAAACACAAAACCACATAAAAAATTCAATCCACAGTCTGAAAAAAAACCCATAAATAAATACATAAATAGATAAATACATGAATAAAAAAAATAATACATTAAAATAATTAAATAATACCAATAATGATAATAATAATACAAATAGAAAAATAATTGTTTATATTTTTTTTGATGAGACTCAGTCAACATAGCACAAAGCCAAAATGCAGACATTTCACTCAGAGGCAGATCTCATGCAAAAATATTGAATTAAAAAAATACATTTAAAAAAAATAATCTGGAGTCCTAAAAAGAAAATTCAAACTAATAAATAATGGATACATTGAAATAAAAATAAAGATAAATATCTAATAACTAAAAAGGATTAAATAATAATAATAATAATAATAATAATAATAATGATGATAATAATAATAATAATAATAATAATAATAATAATAATAATAATAACAAATTAAAATATTCAAATATCTATAATAATACTACAAAAAAATAATAATAATTTGTTTTATTTTTATTAGACTCAGCCAACACAGCACAAAGCCACAAAGCAACCCTTACACTCAGAGGCAGATCTCATTCATTTTTATTAAAATAAATAAATGAATATAAAAAATCCATGGTCTGTAAAAGTTTAATAAATAAATAAATAAATAAATAAATAAATAAATAAATAAATAAATAAATAAATAAACACATAAATTCAGATAAAAATTTATAATCAATTAGTACAAATAATTAAATAATCATGATAATAATACACTCAAAAAAATAGAAAGTAGAATAGAAAATGAATTAAATAGAAATGAAATTGAAAAAGATACACTTAAAAAATAGATTTTAAATGTTAATAATTAAAGACAACATGTGATTAAAGGTATTAGTTAAGGGTTGCATGCAGGGTCAGTGGGTGTCCTCAGAAGCAGACTGAACTCTGGAGTTGTGGGACGCGTGTCCTCAGCATCGTCCCGGGTCTCTTTCTTATTAATCACAGATAACCGACCTTTCACTCAGGGTCGGGGACGTTGTCTTTGGAACGCCCCGGTGTGAGGAGGGAGGAGGGTGTCTACCTGAACAGAGTACCAACCAACAAGCACCGTGACCCCGTCCCCCTTCTCCACCTCGGACCGCTGCCTGCCGTGACACCAACATCCATCACCTCTGGATTCAGGTCGACATCCATCAGCAGCGGAGCGTCGGCACGATGGTGACAGACTGGCCCCGCCCCCCTGGGTGTTAGAAAGGTGTGTGTGTGAGTGTGTGTGTGTCTGCGTGTGTTTGGCTTATTGACCTGTCATCTGAATATGCAATGAGGACCCTGAGAGGCTGTTTTCCCCACAGAGCCTGCTGCACCATGACATTTAAAATAGGACTCACAGACTCAGGTCACCTTTGT
Source organism: Notolabrus celidotus (assembly GCF_009762535.1). NCBI lineage: Eukaryota > Metazoa > Chordata > Actinopteri > Labriformes > Labridae > Notolabrus > Notolabrus celidotus. The sequence goes on along the minus strand of NW_023260012.1, from coordinate 180,841 downwards.
TGTCTTAGAGATGTTCAGGGTTCACTTTAGGTCAAGGTGCTGTCAGGAGGAAGGAGTGTTATTAGAAGGTAAGGTTGGACATTGAAGAGGTTATGAACATGTTGGCCAAGTAAAGACATATTTGGAACATTTAAATATTTAGGTTGAGAAGGGAGATTTCTTGAAAGACAAGGACGTTACAGCCTTAAGACGACTGTTTTTATATTTGATCACATTAAGGCCAAGTTAGGACTTTTATTTATGAAGTAAGGAACATTTGCAGAGTAAGGATCCTTTAAGGGGTCGAGAACATCCTGGCAAAGTGAGGACAAATTTGGACGTTAAAGAAACTTCCAAGTGAGACAACTATTAAATGTTTACATTTTGCCAAGTAGAGATAAATTGGGACATTTTTGGGAGTCAGGGACAGTTTTGGAAGATGTGAAGTTCACATTTGTGAACATTTAGGGAAAGGGAACTTTTGGAGAAATGTCTGTGTGATGACGATTGGACAAGGGCTTACAGGTTCACCAAGTAAGGACATTCAGAAAGCTGTAAATTATTTTCTAAGTGAGGGCAAATTGAGAATTGGAAGACTTGTGGCAAAGTGAAAACATTTTGGAATTGATGGATTTTTTGGGACATCTTTTATGAGACAATAAGAACATTTTATTTGAGTAAGTTCATCTGAAGAAGTCTTCATAATTCAGGAAGAGGATATTTCTGGAAACATGTCCAAATGAAGATATTTTAGACAAAGGGGACATTAGGACAAGGGCTTAAATTTGATCCATGTATGTTGGGAAGTTGCAAATAATGTCCAAGTGAGGATGTTTTTAGAAGTTGCAGAAAATACACATTTTTGGCAAGTATTTTTTCACTTTCCAGACTTTTAATAGGGGACATTTTTCTAAATTGGACAGATTAATTGATAACGTTTTTTGTAGATTTTGGCAGTGAGGACATTTTACTGAGGTGAGGTAATAAGTTGAAAATAGAAAAGGGGTCTGTTTTTAAAAGTCGAGACTTTTTGGACACTAAAGATGTTTTCAGAAGGTGAAGAACGTTAAGGTTAGTATTTTTGTCTGTGAGAATATTTTGAAACAATGAAGAGATTTTCAGCAAAATAAATAAATAAATAATACAAATAATAATAATTAACACTTTTCATCAGGTAACAAAGTGCTTCACAATGGGAAATAAAACCAGGTAAAAATGCAAAGCGAACAATAAAGCAATAAATTAAATATAAAGCATGAGAATGAGGGGAATAAAAAGCAGCTATAATCCCTATTTGAGACAGGCTTTTAATTGAGACAGGCTTTTAATTGAGACAGGCTTTTAAAAGACAGACTTCTATTTCAGACAGGCTTTTAATTGAGACATACTTCTATTTGAGACAGGCTTTTAATTGAGACAGGCTTTTAATTGAGACAGGCTTTTATTTGAGACAGGTCTGTATTGGAGACAGGGCCTTTATTTGAGACAGGCTTTAATTTGAGACAGGCCTGTATATGAGACAGCCTTTTAATTGAGACAGGCTTTTATTTGAGACAAGCTTTTATTTGAGACAAGCTTTTAATTGAGACAGGCTTTTATTTGAGACAGGCTTCTAGTTGAGACAGGCTTTTAATTGAGACAGGCTTTTAATTGAGACAGGCTTTTAATTGAGACAGGCTTTTATTTGAGACAGGCTATTATTTGAGACAGGCTTTTAATTGAGACAGGCTTTTAATTGAGACAGGCTTTTAATTGAGACAGACTTTTATTTGAGACAGGCTTTTAATTGAGATAGGCTTTTAATTGAGACAGGCTTTTAATTGAGACAGACTTTTAATTGAGACAGCCTTTTAATTGAGACAGCCTTTTATTTGAGACAAGCTTTGATTTGAGACGGCATTTTATTTGAGACAAGCTTTTATTTGAGACAGGCTTTTAATTGAGACAGGCTTTTATTTGAGACAGGCTTTTATTTGAGACAGGCTTTTATTTAAGACAGGCTTTTAATTGAAACAGACCTTCATTTGAGACAGGCTTTTAATTGAGACAGGCTTTTATTTGAGACAGGCTTTTAATTGAGACAGGCTTTTATTTGAGACAGCCTTTTATTTGAGACAGGCTTTTATTTAAGACAGGCTTTTAATTGAAACAGACCTTCATTTGAGACAGGCTTTTAATTGAGACAGGCTTTTATTTGAGACAGGCTTTTAATTGAGACAGGCTTTTATTTGAGAAAAGTTAAATTTTTAAGAATACATTTTTTTAAAGTTTATTTTTAGGTTTTTATGTCATCACAGAGGATAAGACAGTGGATGGGGCAGAGTGTTGGGGGCAAGGGCAGCAGGCTGGAATCGTACCCATGCCGCCTGCCTTGAGATCCACAGCCTCTCGAGTTCAGCCACCAAAACCGGCGCCCTCTTTTACATTTTGTCATCTTTAAATCTCGCTGCTGCGTGAAAAGGGACTGAAATCTTGAAGGACGAATCTGATCGTTAAACCAAAGATCGATTGTTAACAGAAAAAGACTTCTCGTCATAATTCAGGACTCTGGGATTAAAACTAAACTGTGGCACTTTTATTTCACAGGTAGTAACAGGAGTCCTTGGCTGACATTGTAACAGTGGACCTCCATATTTTAGAGACCTCAGACAGCCTTCCTCCCTCTGCTCCAGAACAAGTTTCCAGCCTTAAATCAAAGTGGGAAATTAATGACAGCGTACCTGAGCTCCCTGTCCGCTACCTGCTGGATGTTAAAAGAGAGAGAGAACTTTATTTGGGTCAGAGCGTCCCCTCTGGTTACAGAGGATCTTCTAGCTGCTGTTTCTGTAACAGATTGTGTGGGGATTTCAACGGGATGCCTCCATGGCAATAGAGATTAGGCAATTAACCTCGATGTCACTGTAATTATTAAGACACTTTAGCAATAAATGAATTAATTTCCCAAAAGGTGCCAGAAGAAAAGGATGTGCTGCGGCTCGGCCACAGAGAGACGGAGAGCGATTCCGCGCCGATGGCTAATTAGAGGAGAATAAAGAGCGTGAGATAAAGCAGAGGGTTCATCTTTTCAACGTGGAGAGCTGTAAGAAGTCAGCTGAAGACGTTTTCCTCTGAGGCCGGTTCATTCACAAGCCATCAAAATATCACTTTCATGTCGGCGAAGGTCGACGCCGAGATCATTCAAAGGTGAGCCGGAGCTGTGCAGACGGTAAACTGAGGACTCAACTCTGCACTCATCTCTCTGCAGACACTCTCTCACACACACACACACACACACACACACACACACACACACACACACACACACACACACACACACACCAGCGTTATCTGCTCCCGTCATCTGGATTACCTGTAGTAAAGGTGATTCCTCTGTCTGCTCTTTAAGTAACTCCTCCTGCAGCTTCAGTCCCAAAAAAAACCAAAAACAAATGGAGGATTCATTTTTGTTTTCATGACGTCTCTCTTGGACAGAATATTGTTCTACCATCTGTCCACAAAGACAGAAACTCATCACGTCTTTCGATGCATTAAATCATGCTGCACCGGGCCAGAAAGCAGCATGCAGCACAACACGAGAGCCACGGTGAGAGAGGTGTTACATAGAACCAAGACATTAAATATGTGGTCATAAAATCACAGTTTGCAAACACAAAATGAAAAATTTAAAGACTGTATACATTTTCTCTTTGAGAGGTAAACTCTGCAGACGAGTCTGTCTTACTTTAGATCCGTGCACTCAGATCTTTGGCTTTCTTAATTTGCAGCAAAGTCCTGCAGAGCCTTAGTTTCCTTGGCTTAGACTCAGACTCGAAAAATGGACTGTTATTGGACTCGGAAGATGGTATTAAGGACCCCACATCAAGACAGGATAAGATCCAGTCCCATCTTACAGACAGGACTCAGTCTGATCTCATCTTAATCCACCATGAGCAGAGCACTTTGCAGCATTTAGCAAGTTACAGTGGCAAGGACAAACTTCCTTTAACAGGCAGAAACCTCCAGCAGGACCAGACTCATGTTAGACACACATCTGCTGAGATCGTGTTGGAGAGAGGGATAGAGGGAGATGAAGAGAGAGAGAGAGAGAGAGAGAGAGAGAGAGAGAGAGAGAGAGAGAGAGAGAGAGAGAGAGAGAGGGAGAGAGAGAGGGAGAGAGAGAGGGAGAGATGATAGTGGGGAGACGGATAGTAGTAGTTGTAGCAGCTGGAGTCTGGCACGTCCACAGCAGCAGAGATCCAGAGGAACCTACGGGACAAGGGAGCTCAGGGACTCCAGAAAGGTCTAAGAAAAGAGAAAAGAAAGGGAGACCAGAAAAAGAAAAAGAACAGAATAAATGGTGAAGGAATGACAGAAGGAAAGGACGGGATAAGAAAAGGAGACATAAAGGATGAAGAAACATGGAAAGAACAATGAAAGGAAGAAAGAAAGAAAGAAGGAAGGAATGAAGTGATGAAATGAATAAAGATAGAAAGAAAGCAGAAAGGAATGAAAGGAAAAGGGAGTAAAAGAAAGAAAGAATGAAGGAAAGAAAGAAAGAAAGAAGGAATGTAAGGAAAAGCGAGTAAAAGAAAGAAAGAAAGAAAGAAAGGAGAAAAGAAAGGATGAATGACAAACCCATATAAAGGAACCTACGGGACAAGGGAGCTCAGGGACTCCAGAAAGGTCTAAGAAAAGAGAAAAGAGAGGGAGACCAGAAGAAAGAAAAAGAACAGAATAAATTGTGAAGGAATGACAGAAGGAAAGGAGGGGATAAAGGATGAAGAAACATGGAAAGAACAAAGAAAGGAAGAAAGAAAGAATTAAAGGAAAAGGGTGTAAAAGAAAGAAGGAAGGAAAGAAGGTGAGAAAGAAAGAAAGAAAGAAAGAAAGAAAGAATAAAGGAATGAAAGGAAAAGGGAGTAAAAGAAAGAAAGAAGGAAGGAAAGAAAGAAAGAAAGAAAGAAAGAAAGAGAGGAAGAAAGAAGGAAACAAGGAATGAAAGGAAAAGGGAGTAAAAGAAAGAAAGAATGAAGGAAAGAAAGAAAGAAAAGAAAGAATGAAGGAAAGAACGGAAGTGAAGGAGAAAAGGAAAGGAACGAAAGGACGGAAGAATGAAAGAAAGACATAGGTGCCAGAAGATAAGAACAGAAAGAAAGAAAGCGAAAGAACGACAGAAAGAAAGAAAGAAAAGAAGAAAGAAAGGAAGAAAAGAAAGAAAGAAAGAAAGAAGAAAGAAAGGAAAGAGAAAAGAAAGAAAGAAAGAAAAGAAAGAAGAAAGAAAGAAAGAAAGAAGAAGAAAGAAAAGAAAGAAAGAAAGAAAGAAAGAAAGAAAGAAAGAAAGAAAGAAAGAAAGAAAGAAGGAAGGAAGGCAAGGAAGAAAGGAAGAAAGGAGTCACAGCAGAGATCCAGAGGAACCTACGAGACAAGGGAGCTCAGGGACTCCAGAAAGGTCTATGGTTAGTAACTTTAATGGGACAGGAAGAGTTAAAGTGAGAGACAGGCAGAGAGAGGAGAGAGAGGGAAAGACAGGATCCCAGTGTGTCGGTCTAAGCCTATAGCAGCAGAACTAAACACTTAAAGGAACCTCTGAAAGAACAAGAACTTCTTTAAGGACCACTAGAACCTTATAGTGCTCTCTAACAGACCTGTATCACCGGGGACCGAAGCCTGAAAATCACCATGTGATCATGTTGAGTCTCGTGTTTCTAACTTTAGAGTCATTCATAAATATCAGGTGTCACATGTGAATCACTGAAGTTTAACATTTCAGACCCAGCTCAGACTAACCGCTCAGAGATATGACCCCAGATCTGAAGATGGCCAGAGATATGCCGGGGATCCCGTCGAAGAAGAGGGCGGGAAACAGCTCGGGTTCATAACTGTAGAGAAGAAACAGAACCAGATCAGCTCCTTTGTCAAATCAGAGACCTTTAAACCTGAGACCAGACTCAGAGCCAAAGAGCCTCAGAGTCTGAGAGTCTCAGAGTCTCAGAGTCTCAGAGTCTCAGAGTCTCAGAGTCTTAGAGTCTAAGAGTCTCAGAGCCTCAGAGTCTCAGAGCCTCAGAGCCTCAGAGTCTGAGAGTCTCAGAGTCTGAGAGTCTCAGAGTCTCAGAGTCTCAGAGCCTCAGAGTCTCAGAGTCTCAGAGCCTCAGAGTCTCAGAGCCTCAGAGTCTCAGAGTCTCAGAGCCTCAGAGTCTCAGAGTCTCCTGACCTGCAGTGACGAAAGAAGGACATCAGCTCCAGGTTGATGGGGAACACTTTACAGCTGGCTGTCAGGTTGTGGACCTTAAAGTCCGTAAGGCGGACGGGGTATCCCAACCTCTGCACGATACGGGCAAACTTTCTAGCTGCTATCCTGGACTTCTCCACGCTACACAAACAAACAAACAAACAAACAAACAAACAGACACATAAACAAACAAACAAACAAACAAACAAACAAACAAACAGACACATAAACAAACAAACAAACAGACAAACAAACAAACAAACAAACAGAAAAACAGAAGTGAGTGAAGACATCCTGACACCATCTCACGGCTCCACATGAACAGAGATGATCCATACGAACCTGTCAGCTCCCAAACAGACCAGCTTCCCCGATGCGCTGAAAGTCCCCGTGCTCCTGGGGTTTCGGATCTTCATGGAGAGTCCCACAAGCCTCTGAAACAACAAACCAGAGTCCGAACTGAAACCCTGATCCTGCAGGGAGACCATGAAACAGCAAACACACGTATCTCTCAAAGCTGGGTGATGTTCTGTTGAACTCTTCTCCAGGCGTCAGATCCCCGTACCTTCGTGTCGTACTTCACGTTCCACGTGTTTGTAGCGATGTGGTGCAGGTCCAGCCTGCAGCCCAGGTTCACTGTGGAGCACACGTTTCTGCACACACACACACACACACACACACACACACACACACACACACACACACACACACACACACACACACACACACTGTAATCAGACTATGATCGTACCATCAGAGTCTCTAACCGGTGCATCCCTACACATGTTTGAGGTCTTCGACGGGGAGGAGAAGGTTTTCAGGTGACTCACATAATCTTTGGGTTTAACTGTGTGTCAGCGTTCTGCAGGACGGAGTGGCGACAGTTCTCCTGATTGGACGAATGCTTCAAGACCTTGACGTGTGCCGAGGAAGACTTGGACTCAGAGTCCGGACTGGTTTCTGAAACAGAGAGTCAAACAGTTTGTCCTGTTTTTAAATCATCATCAGTGTTTGTTGTCGTGCCGGCTGTACCTTTCTTACCCTGGCTGGACTCGTCCTCTGTGAGCAGCTCGTCAGGCAGCAGTTTGAAGAACAGCTCCTCATCCTGGTCCTCATCCTGCTCCTCGTCCCGGTCCTCGTCCTCGTCCTGCTCCTCGTCCCGGTCCTCATCCTGGTCCTCGTCCTGCTCCTTGTCCCGCTCCTCGTCCTCGTCCTGCTCCTCATCCCGGCCCTCGTCCTGGTCCTCGTCCTGCTCCTTGTCCTTTCCTTCCATCATGTTTGAGGCGTTCTGCAGAGACTAAATTGCTTGAGTTTGGTTCTGGCTCGGTTCTGGTTTGATTCTGGTTTGGTTCTGGTTCGGTTCAGGTTGGTTCTGGTTCGGTTCAGGTGTGGTTCTGGTTCGGTTCTGGTTTGGTTCGGTTCTGGTTTGGTTCGGTTCTGGTTTGGTTCTGGTTCGGTTCTGGTTCGGTTCGGTTCTGGTTCGGTTCTGGTTTGGTTCTGGTTTGGTTCTGGTCCGGTTTTGGTTCGGTTCTGGTTCGGTTCTGCTTTGGTTCTGGTTCGGTTCTGGTTCGATTCTGGTTCGGTTCGGTTCGGTTCGGTTCTGGTTCGGTTCTGGTTCGGTTCTGATTCGGTTCAGTTCTGGTTCGGTTCTGGGTCTGGTTCGGTTCAGCTCAGGTTCGGTTCTGGTTCGGTTTAGTTCTGGTTCTAACCCTAACCCTAATCCTAACCCTAACCCTAACCCTAACCCTAACCCTAATCCTAACCCTAACCCTAACCCTAACCCTAACCCTAATCCTAACCCTAATCCTAACCCTAACCCTAACCCTAACCCTAATCCTAACCCTAAACCTAACCCTAACCCTAACCCTAACCCTAACCCTAACCCTAATCCTAACCCTAACCCTAACCCTAACCCTAACCCTAATCCTAACCCTAATCCTAACCCTAACCCTAACCCTAACCCTAACCCTAATCCTAACCCTAAACCTAACCCTAACCCTAACCCTAATCCTAACCCTAACCCTAACCCTAACCCTAATCCTAACCCTAACCCTAACACTAACCCTAACCCTAACCCTAACCCTAACCCTAATCCTAACCCTAAACCTAACCCTAACCCTAACCCTAATCCTAATCCTAACCCTAACCCTAACCCTAACCCTAACCCTAACCCTAACCCTAACCCTAATCCTAACCCTAAACCTAACCCTAACCCTAACCCTAACCCTAACCCTAATCCTAATCCTAACCCTAACCCTAACCCTAACCCTAACCCTAACCCTAACCCTAAACCCTAACCCTAAACCCTAATCCTAACCCTAATCCAACACCTTCTTTTCTCTCACAGAGACGAGGAGCTGCAGTCTGTACTCACGTCTGCGATGTAAGTATCAAAGTACTTCTCCAGCGCTGACTCCTCCATGATTCCAGAACTTACCAGGACTGTCCAGGGACCCGGTTTGGCCCTAAATGTTCCTCTACTGTTGAACCTGTTTAAAGTAAGTTTAATGATCTGTGTCCTCGAGGTGTGTTTATGTATTTAAGATGATGTTTACATTCAAACAGGTGAGGTGATGAGAATGCTGTTGCTAGGTGACAGGAATAACAAAGATGGATGCTCACATGTTTTATTTATTTAAATAGATAAAGTAAATTTTAATCCCATAGAGGGAATGGTTTTTGGATACTAGGAAATAAAATTCAATTTAAATTAAAGTAGGATTTATTTATTTTTTACAGATTTGAATGCACATTTATCCTGAATATTTATTTCCAGCAATAATAATAATAATAATAATAATAATAATAATAATAATAATAATAGAAAAAGTTAAATAAAGATAATACAAATTAGAAAACATATATTTAAAATGTATTAAATATAAAAACAATACAAACTTAAAAAAAATATATAAAGTAAAATATACGCTGTCACAAATAAAATATAAAGTATATGAATAAAATATAAAATAAAATATATGATATATAAAATTAATATAAAATATATAAAATAAAATATAAAATCTGAAATAAAATATAAAATTAAGAAACTATTATAAAATATAAAATACAATACAAACAAAAATAAATAGATCAATTATTATTATATAGCAATACATTAAAAAATTATAAAACTTTTGGTTAAAAAGAGGAAAACTTTTCTGTTATGTTTCTCAGGTCTAGGTATTTTAACCTCCTGTGATGAATTTCCAGTTAGTGTTGACTTTAGCGCCCCCATGTGGACAAAAGGTGCCTCTTCTCTCTTCTCTGATTTTGTATGAAGAGTTATGGAGCAAAGGATGTCAGTCTGCCTCATTTAAACACTCCCTGAAGATCTTTGCCAAGGTTAATAAATAATTAAAATAATATTAAAATGTATTTTAAAAATAGAATAGATTAGAAGTAAAATTAAACATATATAATATTTTTTGAAATGTAGTTTAATCATCTCTGACTTGGTCTCTCTCTCTCTCTCAGTGAGCGCTCTGTGCTGACACTTCTCCTTCACCACGCTGACACCTAGTGGTGGAAAATGGAACATCAGCATTAATATTAAATGTAGTTTTAAATGTAATGTGTCCTCTCTCTGCAGTCTGAGTTTCACCTGAGTACCTGGAGGACCAGGACCCCCTGTGTGATCTGGATCTGTCTCTCCTCCTTCGGGACGGGTTTAGTCCTGATCCTCGACCCCCCCAGGCTGCTCCGTGTTCTGATCCTGCAGAGGGTGAACGTTTGTCCTGATTGTAGATAATTACAGCTGAACTTTGTAAACAGACGACATCCTGTCTGCAGATATCTCTCTGCTGGATCACGAGGGACGGCTTTATCACAGAGAACAGAGAGAAACACTGATCTGAACAAACCATCAGCTTATCTCTCAGACTAAGACTCCATGTTTAATTTGACTTTACTTCTCTTCTTCCTTTTCCATCCCTCCTATCCTTCCTTCTTTTGACCTCGCTTCTATGTTTCCTTGCTCTCTGCTTGTATCCTTTAGATGTGTCCTTCTTTCCTCTTTCCTCCTTAAACCTGATTTATTCTTCTTCTTCAAGCACTCAGCAGAGGATGGAGCAGGACCTGAAGCTGGTGATGTAAATACCAAGCAGCATCCTCCGGTGGTGAGGAATGATGCAGAAGTGTTAAAAACTGTAGTTCCCTGAGTGTCCACTAGAGGCTGGCTGCAGTATTACTGTAAACCACATACACACCCATTCATAGAGCCGGTCTTTAAAATAAACATGTTTACAGCCTGGATCAAAAAACTGTTTCAGTCTGAGGAGCTCAGTTCTCTATCAGGGATTGAATTATTATAACTCCTTAGTTTTTAAGATTTTAAGGTACACGGTTTGCATAATTAGAGGCGTGGTGATTTTTGCAACTTTGGAGAAACTAAGGGTCAGGCTGTTCAGACATTTTCTAGTATTTTTTAAGAGTGCATATTTGAAAAGTAAGGGAGAGGATTAAGGACACTGAAAAAATGAATTTGGGTGGTGCTAACATTTTTTGTTTAAGTCTCTCTTTTATTATTATTATTATTGTTCTGAAACAAAAGTCTGAATTTTGGAGAGCAAGTGAGGAAAAAATGTTTTTTGGGGGGAATTGTTTTTTTTAATTTTGAAATTAAAGTCAAAACTGTGAGATTAGAGTCATAATTTTAAAATTAAATTCAGTATTTTAAAATTAAAATTATAATTTTGAGATTAAAGTCATAATTTTGAGATTAAAGTCATAATTTTGAAAATATGAAATTAAAGTCATAATTTAGAAAATTTGAAATTTAAGTCATAGTTTTGAACATTTTAAATTAAAGTCATACATTTGAAAATGTTAAATTAAAGTAATAATTTTGAAAATTTGAAATTTAAGTCATAATTTTGAACATTTTAAATTAAAGTCATACATTTGAAAATGTTAAATTAAAGTAATAATTTTGAAAATTTGAAATTTAAGTCATAATTTTGAAAATTTGAAATTAAGTCATAATTTTGAAAATGTTAAATTAAAGTCATAATTTTGAAAATGTTAAATGAAAGTCATAATTTTGAAAATTGGAAATTAAGTCATAATTTTGAACCTTTGAAATTAAAGTCATAATTTTGAAAATGTTAAATTAAAGTCATAATTTTCAAAATGTCAAATTAAAGTCATAATTTTACATTAAACAGAATATATAGATAAAAATCTGAAATTTTAAAAAAAAATACATTTAGACTTTTTTTTTTTCTTGCCTGCTCTCCATATCATGTTTTTTGGATTGGCCCTCATCGTCCTCCATAGAAGAGATTTTTTAACTTTCCTCTTTCCTTCCTTGTTTACCTCCTTCAGTGTTCCCTTCTTTCCTTCTCGGTCCCTGGATAATGGAATGTTTCCATGAGAGTAAAACTTATTGTAGTTTTAGTCTCCTTCAGAGACTTGTCGACGTCCAGCTTCACTTCCTTGTCTCCTCGGACCGCCTGGGACCTCCTCAGTCCCTCTCCCTGTTTAATGGCCTGCTGCTGAGGGAGACTCGGAGAGTGTTGGGACGCGGCCTCTGCCAGATGTGGGCCTGCCTGCTGGGAGACGGTCTGACCTCAGTGTAATGTGAGCCCGTCCCGGACTGGCTCTCTGTATTTTGGGATGTTGCAGGACAAAGACTCGGAACCAGGAGGGATCCCGGACTGAGCAGAGGAACGAAGCAGAGTTAGTTTCTGCAAAAGAACGAGGACACAAAGAAGGTAAGGAGCCGAGGAGCCGAGGAGTCTCCTTCTATGGTTTGAGTTAAAATGTTTCAGAGCTGGGAGGAAGAGAGGAACTCCCTGAGTCCGGACTGAAGGTGAAGACCAGCTGACTGAGGAACGAAGCAGCTGACTGAGGAACGAAGCAGCTGACTAAAGGAACAAAGAGAGTTCATGTAGTTTAAGGAGATTTACAGTTAGACTCTTTGGTGTCAGGAACTTTAATCTGGACCAGGTCTCACTGCTGAGTCGCTTTAGTCTCTCTGCGGGTGTTCCCGACTTTAATGACAGACCATCCAAAACATGACCCACGTGTGGTCCCGGATTAAGACCAGCACGGCTCCGTGTGATCCGGGTACCGTCCAGATACCCGGGAGGAACAAGTTCCATCCTTAACAGACAGAAACTGAACCCGGACTGACCCGGACTGTCTGTGTGATCCATGTTTCACAGCAAAACCGGATCCGCCAAAGACAAGACAGGGCAGGGTCCCAAAAAGGGGCGTGTCCAGATATTTTTGGGGGTGCGATAAAATATATCTTAATTTGTGTGAAACAAATATTAATGTTTAAAATTTAAAAAATGCAGATTTCACTGAATATAACCCCAGACAGTGAGCTAATGATGATGAATGAGGCTAATGTAACTCAGGCTAACAAGAATTATAACAGACAGTGGTGAAATAAGTTAAATAACATTCTACAACCAACATGAAGAAGCTACTAACGAGCTAAAAGTCCAATTTGCTTGATGAAGAAACCAAAAAAAACAAGCTAATCTTATGAGCTAAAGTCACATTTTAACAGTTACCTTGTGTGCAACAATTATTTGAGCTGCCAAAAATCAATGTTAAATGAAAAAAGGCAGATTTCACTACGCAAGGAATCCAGATAGTGAGCTAATGTTTATGAATGAGGCTAACGTAACTTAGGCTAATGTGAATAATAACATCAGATGAAAGAAGCTAAGAGATGTGCTCAAACCAGAAGGAAATAAGAAAAAGTCGGTCACACGTTCTAACTCCAACCCACCTGAAGAACTAGCTAAGATGCAAGCTAGCTAACAACAAATCAATCAATCAATCTTTATTTGTATCGCGCCAAATCACAACAAACGTTATCTCAAGACTCTTTTACAAACAGAGCAGGTCTAGACCACACTATGTCAAATCCTGAACAGAGACCCAACACCAAGACAGGATCAGACTCAGTCTGACCCCACCTTAATCCATCATGAGCATTACACCTCACAGCATTTAGCTAGTTACAGTGGAGAGGACAAACTTCCTTTAACAGGCAGAAACCTCCAGCAGGACCAGACTCATGTTAGACACACATCTGCTGAGACCGTGTTGGAGAGAGGGATAGAGGGAGATGAAGAGAGAGAGAGAGAGATGATAGTGATGAGACGAGTCGTAGAAGCTGTTGCCGCTGGAGTCCAGCATGTCCGTATCAGCTGGAGTCTGGAACGTCCACAGGAACCTACGAGACAAGGGAGCTCAGGGACTCCAGAAAGGTCTATGGTTAGTAACTTTAATGGGACAGGAAGAGTTAAAGGAAGTGATGGGGGGCTAATCTTGCTAGCTAATGTCACATTTTAGCAGTCCCCCCAAACAAACGGCTAGCTACTGACATACCAACGAGCTACATGAACAATTAACAAAATGACTACTCTATGAGCTAGCTAACTGAGTCACAAGCTACATTTTTGAAGTGGCTCTTTTTGAAGCTAACAAGTTGACAGTTAGCTTCCATGTAACTCAGTCACTGGCTTATTGAAGAAGCTAGCTAGCTAGGGAAGGACAGTTTGTGTTGATCTCAAGCTAACGGCGCTGTGACTGATGTAACCTGTGACTTCCTGTCTCCAGTCTGTAGCGTTCAGTCTCTCCCGCCTGTAGCTTGTGTTCACACCGTGACCTGACGTGTTGACCTCTCCTGACGTCCTCCAGATATGGCTGAAAATGTCCGTGGATTCTGATAACTCCTGTGTTCTGCTGTCATCGAGAGACTCCAGGACTTCCTGCATCTTCCAAACCGCGGACGAGAAAGATGACATCCCCGGAGTGGGAGAGGAGAGGTAACCGAACACTCACCATAGTGGACCTGTCTGTGGGTTCTCTAACACAGCTGAGTCCGGGATCACAGAGTCTGTGAACATGCAGGGTCAAATTACTGGGTGTGGCTACGGTTAGCAGAGCTAGCAGCACCAGCATTCAGTCCTGCTGTCAGGATAACGACCTGGTTTACCTAATTACACGTTTAAACTCTGAGTCTGCTTATTTAGGAAGTTTATTTCCATGTTAAACACACTAAAGGAACTCAGGCGTGTTTCAATCCTGGAATATCTGATTTCTTCGAGCACTCAGGAGCAGAAGGAAGTGATAATCTGATGACTCTAAAGGCGTCTTTAGACCGCAGGAACTTTACCCCTGAACTACGTGCGTTTGGACCGGTGGACCCAGGGTCTAAGTTTAGTTCAGGGGTAGATAATCTCCCCCCTAAAAAGCCCCTGCTAGGGGGGTAGTACTTTTCAAAGGTCCCGGGGCTTTCGGGGGGCGGGGCCTGCAATGCTGAACGTGTCTGATTGGTAGATTAACCTCAGTGTTTTTATTCCTCCCTCCGTCCACAATAACATCACACACATCTGTGATTCTCTTGATTTCTCTTTCTTTCATTAGTTTTTATTTGTTCTATCTTTTTTGTATGTGTGTGTACTTTTCAAAAGAAGAAGCTGTGATTCTCTTGATTTAGCAGCTCACCGTGAATGCAGCTCTCCTCCCGGTGTTTCGGTTTTAAAAGTGACCCTGTAAACTGGAGACCTTCAGCTGAACGTGTCAGTGTTTGTGGAGTTTACACAGCTGTTGAAACACAGAGGGAGTTCCTGGGAATGCAAACTAGTTTAGTTTTTATTAAGATTTCAAAATATCCTCATCAGATATTTAATGATGGTCTAAAGACGTTTATGAGGGATGCATCCGGCTGAGAGT
>NW_023260012.1:99385-161885 GCF_009762535.1 Notolabrus celidotus | reverse complement strand
CCCCGTCCGCCTTACGGACTTTAAGGTCCACAACCTGACAGCCAGCTGTAAAGTGTTCCCCATCAACCTGGAGCTGATGTCCTTCTTTCGTCACTGCAGGTCAGGAGACTCTGAGACTCTGAGACTCTGAGGCTCTGAGACTCTGAGGCTCTGAGGCTCTGAGGCTCTGAGGCTCTGAGGCTCTGAGACTCTGAGACTCTGAGACTCTGAGACTCTGAGGCTCTGAGGCTCTGAGGCTCTGAGACTCTGAGACTCTGAGGCTCTGAGACTCTGAGACTCTGAGACTCTGAGGCTCTGAGAATCTGAGACTCAGAGACTCTGAGACTCTGAGACTCTGAGGCTCTGAGGCTCTGAGGCTCTGAGACTCTGAGACTCAGAGACTCTTAGACTCTGAGTCTCTGAGGGTCTGAGACTCTGAGACTCTGAGACTCTGAGACTCTGAGGCTCTGAGACTCTGAGACTCTGAGGCTCTTAGACTCTGAGTCTCTGAGGGTCTGAGACTCTGAGACTCTGAGACTCTGAGACTCTGAGACTCTAAGACTCTGAGACTCTGAGGCTCTTAGACTCTGAGTCTCTGAGGGTCTGAGACTCTGAGACTCTGAGACTCTGAGACTGAGACTCTAAGACTCTGAGACTCTGAGGCTCTGAGTCTGGTCTCAGGTTTGAAGGTCTCTGATTTGACAAAGGAGCTGATCTGGTTCTGTTTCTTCTCTACAGTTATGAACCCGAGCTGTTTCCCGCCCTCTTCTTCGACGGGATCCCCGGCATATCTCTGGCCATCTTCAGATCTGGGGTCATATCTCTGAGCGGTTAGTCTGAGCTGTGTCTGAAATGTTAAACTTCAGTGATTCACATGTGACACCTGATATTTATGAATGACTCTAAAGTTAGAAACACGAGACTCAACATGATCACATGGTGATTTTCAGGCTTCGGTCCCAGGTGATACAGGTCTGTTAGAGAGCACTATAAGGTTCTAGTGGTCCTTAAAGAAGTTCTTGTTCTTTCAGAGGTTCCTTTAAGTGTTTAGTTCTGCTGCTATAGGCTTAGACTGACCCACTGGGATCCTGTCTTTCCCTCTCTCTCCTCTCTCTGCCTGTCTCTCACTTTAACTCTTCCTGTCCCATTAAAGTTACTAACCATAGACCTTTCTGGAGTCCCTGAGCTCCCTTGTCTCGTAGGTTCCTCTGGATCTCTGCTGTGACTCCTTTCTTCCTTTCTTCCTTACCTTCCTTCCTTCTATCTTTTCTTCTTTTTTCCTTTCTTTCTCTCTTTGTTTTGTTTCTTCATCCTTTATGTCTCCTCTTCTCATCTCCTCCTTTCCTTCTATCCTTTCCTTCCCCATTTCTTCTCCTCTTTTTCTTTCTTCTGGTCTCCCTCTCTTCTCTCTTTTCTTAGACCTTTCTGGAGTCCCTGAGCTCCCTTGTCTCGTAGGTTCCTCTGGATCTCTGCTGCTGTGGACGTGGTCCAGACTCCAGCTGCTACAACTACTACTATCCGTCTCCCCACTATCATCTCTCTCTCTCTTCACCTCCCTCTATCCCTCTCTCCAACACGGTCTCAGCAGATGTGTGTCTAACATGAGTCTGGTCCTGCTGGAGGTTTCTGCCTGTTAAAGGAAGTTTGTCCTTGCCACTGTAACTTGCTAAATGCTGCAAAGTGCTCTGCTCATGGTGGATTAAGATGAGATCAGACTGAGTCCTGTCTGGAAGATGGGACTGGATCTGATCCGGTCTTGATGTTGGGTCTTTGTTAATAGTAGAACATAGAGTCCGGTCTGTTTGGATAGAGTTCTTCAGGTACTTTGTCTCAGTTGAGATTTGTTCTAGAGGTTTCCTTTTGGAGCTCTGTTTTCTAACGTTGAAACATTTCATGGAAATAAAATCTAACTTTCAGTTTTGTGTTAAATTCCAGGAGCCAAAACTGAAACTGAGGTCAAGCAAGCGTTCGAAATGGTCACACCAATCTTGAGCTTGTACAGGAAGAAGTAAGGAAGGAGCTGATTGGCTAATAAACCGTTTGTTTGTAAACCTGAGGTCAGCGTTCTTCGTTCAGTTCCTCTTTAGTTTGTCATCCTGAAGGTCGCCTCTAATCTGGATTAAATATATGAAAAGAGGGAATAACCGAGCTGCAGCCTCCACTGCTGAAACAGGAAGTGGTAAAAACTGCAGTTCCTCAAGTGTCCACTAGAGGATGGATCCAAAAACTGAAGAGGTCCCATTAACACCCGTGTTAGAACGAATCCTTCTAAAGCAGAAATAAACATGTTCACAGGGTCAGGGTTTCATGCACACTCTTTGGTTTAGAGGATATTAAAGTTAGGAGTTTTGCATAATTAGGGGTGGGGCTTACTTGGCGTGGGGCGGGGCTGACTTGGCGTACGTGCAGGACGTGGGCTTTAAGCCGAGCACAGATTTAAGGTGCAGTAATCCTGAGATATAAACCCTTCCATGTTTCCTCATCGGTGTTTCTAGTGAGAGTGTTTTCTGTAACCTGATGACTCCTGAACTGGGAGCCCTTCCTGTCGGCTCTCCTGGGCCGCAGGCGGAGCGGGTGGAGCGGGTGGAGGTGAGGTAATCCTGCAGCTGACGTGACGAGTCCAACATGAGGATAGAGATTTATGGGAATGTTTCCTCCCCTGACGAAACCCTGAGCTCCTCTCTCTCTCTCTCTCTCTCTCTCTCTCTCTCTCTCTCTCCCTCTCTCTCTCTCTCTCTCTCTCTCTCTCTCTCTCTCTCTCTCTCTCCCTCTCTCTCTCTCTCTCTCTCTCGGTCTCTCTCTCGGTCTCTCTCTCGGTCTCTCTCTCGGTCTCTCTCTCTCGGTCTCTCTCTCCCTCTCTCTCTCTCTCTCTGTCTCTCTCTGTCTCTCTGTCTCTCTGTCTCTCTCTCTCTCCCTCTCTCTCTCTCTCTCTCTCTCTCTCTCTGTCTCTCTCTCTCTCTCTCTCTCTCTCTGTCTCTCTCTCGGTCTCTCTCTCGGTCTCTCTCTCGGTCTCTCTCTCCCTCTCTCTCTCTCTCTCTCTCTCTCCCTTTCTCTCCCTCTCTCTCTCTCTCTCTCTCTCTCTCCCTCTCTCTCTCTCTCTCTCCTCTTACTCTCTCTATACTTCTTCTTCTTTGTTTAGGAGCCGTATCAGTAAAGTCCAGAGTCTAAATTGAACTTCTGTTTATGGTAAACTTTATTTCTGCTGAGTTTTAAAGATAAGTTTTCCTCAGCAGCATGTTTTGAAAGTTTCCTCTCCTGGAGCACCTGTGATCCTGTTGTTTTATATTTTCTCTCTTCACTTCCGTCCGTCTTCATGGCTCTTCTCTCTCTCTCTCTGTAACAGCATCCTCAGCTTCCTCTGACCCTAAAAATAACTAATGATCACGGTGCTGACGGCCACACATCCTGTATTCCTCTGTCACATCCCCCCTGCTGTCTTCACTTTCTCTTCTGCTGCCTCAGGTTTTCCTTCCCTCCTTTATTTTTATTATTTAAGGGTTATTCCATCGTTTCACAGAGAGAGGAATAACTTCATCAAAGTTAGAGTTTTCAAACAGATTCATCCGTCGCTAGAAGTAGTCCCCAACAAATCCTGCATACTGTACCTGCTCATTAATTTAATCAAACTGAAGGGACTGCTATAGGCTCAGTCTGCTATAGGCTCAGTCTGCTATAGGCTCAGTCTGCTATAGTCTCAGTCTGCTATAGTCTCAGTCTGCTATAGTCTCAGACTGCTATAGACTCAGACTGCTATAGGCTCAGTCTGCTATAGGCTCAGTCTGCTATAGGCTTAGACTGCTATAGACTTAGACTGCTATAGGCTCAGTCTGCTATAGGCTTAGACTGCTATAGACTTTGACTGCTATAGACTTTGACTGCTATAGACTTTGACTGCTATAGACTTAGACTTAGACTGCTATAGGCTTAGACTGCTAAAGGCTCAGTCTGCTATAGACTTAGACTGCTATAGACTTAGACTGCTATAGACTTAGACTGCTATAGACTTTGACTGCTATAGACTTAGACTGCTATAGACTTACACTTCTATTGTCTTAGACTATTATAGTCTCATCTGATATAGTCTCAGTCTGCTATAGGCTCAGTCTGCTCTAGGCTCAGACTGCTATAGGCTCCGACTGCTATAGGCTCAGTCTGCTCTAGGCTCAGACTGCTATAGTCTCAGTCTGCTATAGGCTCAGACTGCTCTAGGCTCAGTCTGCTATAGTCTCAGTCTGCTATGGTCTCAGTCTGCTATAGGCTCAGACTGCTATAGGCTCCGACTGCTATAGGCTCAGACTGCTATAGGCTCAGACTGCTATAGGCTCAGACTGCTATAGGCTTAGACTGCTATAGGCTCAGACTGCTATAGGCTCATCTGCTCTAGGCTCAGACTGCTATAGGCTCAGACTGCTATAGTCTCAGTCTGCTATAGGCTCAGACTGCTATAGGCTCAGACTGCTATAGGCTCAGACTGCTATAGGCTCCGTCTGCTATAGGCTCAGACTGCTCTAGGCTCAGACTGCTATAGGCTCAGTCTGCTCTAGGCTCAGACTGCTATAGTCTCAGTCTGCTATAGGCTCAGACTGCTCTAGGCTCAGACTGCTATAGGCTCAGACTGCTCTAGGCTCAGTCTGCTATAGGCTCAGACTGCTCTAGGCTCAGACTGCTATAGGCTCAGACTGCTATAGGCTCAGACTGCTATAGGCTCAGACTGCTATAGGCTCAGACTGCTATAGGCTTAGACTACATCAACATGTAAACATTTATTATTTTCTCATTGTTAATAATAGAACATGGAGGTCGGTCTAGGCCTGCTCTGTGTGTAAAGAGTCTGAGGAGAACGTTTGTTGTGATTTGGTGCTTTATAAATAAAGATTGATTGATTTGAATCATGCTTTGTGTTTTCATTGATTCATCAGTCTGGTTTACAGTCTGGAGAAAGTGTCTGAGTTGGTCTGCTCCTGTGACTCAGCACTTTGTTCTTTTAGTTTCTGGGTCGTGTGAAACTACAAAAAACGCAGAGTCAACTTTTCCACTTTGGGCCCAAATAAATGAGAGCCCGTCAGATTAGGAGGCGGGGAGCACACCTGTATTCAGAGGAAGGAAAAGCACAGACAGTCCTGTGCTCAGCTAGCTGCTAACCTCACGTCTCCACATGCACAGGCTGAAACCATCTGCTGCAGAGGAAGCAGGGGAGGAGGTCTCCAGAGGGAACCATCCAAAACAAATAACTCACATCATCTCCAACCCAGAAACACATCCGGGAAGGAAGTGATTTACAGCGAGCGTGCACGGGAAGGAAAAGCCATCAGTGCACTCATTAAACATCTCGTTTTAGCCCGAGTGCTTTGTAGAGACACGTTTTAAACAATCCTCAAACATCCTGCAGGGAGACGATACGGTGTGATCACAGAGAGCCGCCGAGAGCTACACCTCCCTCTCCTGAGTGGCTCCTGAAACTCTAAAACAGAAGAGCTGCTGTCCTCCTGGGACAGGCGATCAAATCTGATCTCAACACAGAGACATGTTTCTCTCAGGCCCTGCTGTGGAGACCTCTCCATCTGGATCAAAGGACCCAACGGGGGCCCTGCTCGCCCCTAACTGACCCCCGACAGGATCATCTGCAAAAGCAAAGTCTGCTCCGAGTCTGAAAACAAGGCCAGATGTTCCCAGCTGGACTCTGAAGACTCTGCAGGAGCTGAGATGTGTGTCACATTAAAACATTCAATCAAACCTTTATGCATCTTTTTAAAACGCTCCGGTCTGCAGAGTCCTGATCCGGCTCTCATGCCTTGTGTGTCGCTTCATGTGGTCGGCCCTCGCTCTGAAAGCAGTCTGAGGTGATGGAGGTGTTTGACTTCTTCAATCTGCAACACTGAATGAAACCACGCTAGCGAAGGAGGAAGCAGAATCTCTCGTGGACAGGAAGTGGGAGTTGTGTCAATCACTCCTGTCGTGACATCATCACAGGAGCTAACTCAGATTAGCTCGCAGGGTAGCTTAACTGGAGGATGACCAACATGTAAAGGCAAGGACGGATGTTTTCATGATCCAGGACCTTTGGCCCACTTCGTGCAGCATCATGAGAGATTCACAAACAGCGTCCTCTAAGACCGCTCTGAACCTCTCTGCCGTCAGACCACCGGGGACGTGAGGGGGCGGGGCGGCGTGGAGGCTTCAGAGGACATCAGGGATCAGCATGATAAATAAACTTCAGCTGTTTCTCACAGCAGATCCCTCCCAGATGTTAACGTCTGTAGGTCTGAAGGGTGGAGGCTTCCCCGGGGGCTGCAAGGGATTCTGGGAGAAGAAAAGAGAGCTCCAGTTTCCCTGCTTTGTTAATGAGTTTTAATAACTTAGACTCAGACAGAGGAGCTTCAGCTGGACGGCGGCACAGAGCTGATAAAGACCAGCAGCCTCCTTCATTCAATAACAAAAACACTTCAGTGTTTGTTGTTCATCTGTCCTGGGTGAGTCTCAGTTTCACTGTAAACTGTCAAACAGAGGCTTCCCTCTGGCTTACTGTTCATCTGTTCTGGGTGAGTCTCAGTTTCACTGTAAACTGTCAAACAGAGACTTCCCTCTGGCTTACTGTTCATCTGTTCTGGGTGAGTCTCAGTTTCACTGTAAACTGTCAAACAGAGGCTTCCCTCTGGCTTACTGTTCATCTGTCCTGGGTGAGTCTCAGTTTCACTGTAAACTGTCACATAGAGGCTTCACTCTGGCTTACTGTTCATCTGTTTTTGTTGGGTCTCAGTTTCACAGTAAGTCACATAGAGGCTTCACTCTGGCTTACTGTTCATCTGTTTTTGTTGGGTCTCAGTTTCACAGTAAGTCACATAGAGGCTTCACTCTGGCTTACTGTTCATCTGTTTTTGTTGGGTCTCAGTTTCACTGTAAACTGTCAAACAGAGGCTTCCCTCTGGCTTACTGTTCATCTGTTCTGGGTGAGTCTCAGTTTCACTGTAAACTGTCAAACAGAGGCTTCACTCTGGCTTACTGTTCATCTGTCCTGGGTGAGTCTCAGTTTCACTGTAAACTGTCAAACAGAGGCTTCCCTCTGGCTTACTGTTCATCTGTTCTGGGTGAGTCTCAGTTTCACTGTAAACTGTCAAACAGAGGCTTCACTCTGGCTTACTGTTCATCTGTCCTGGGTGAGTCTCAGTTTCACTGTAAACTGTCAAACAGAGGCTTCACTCTGGCTTACTGTTCATCTGTTCTAGGTGAGTCTCAGTTTCACTGTAAACTGTTAAACAGAGGCTTCCCTCTGGCTTACTGTTCATCTGTTCTGGGTGAGTCTCAGTTTCACTGTAAACTGTCAAACAGAGGCTTCCCTCTGGCTTACTGTTCATCTGTCCTGGGTGAGTCTTAGTTTCACTGTAAACTGTCAAACAGAGGCTTCACTCTGGCTTACTGTTCATCTGTCCTGGGTGAGTCTTAGTTTCACTGTAAACTGTCAAACAGAGGCTTCACTCTGGCTTACTGTTCATCTGTTCTGGGTGAGTCTTAGTTTCACTGTGAATAGTAAGTTTACAAAGATGCTTTACTCCAGCTTGTTGCAAGTCTGTTTCTGGTGAGTCTTAGTTTCACTGTAATAAAATACTACAACGAAGCTTCATTCTGGATTACTAAAGATATATTTGAAGTGAGTCTCAGTTTCACTGTTGATGGTAAGTTTACAAAGAGGCTTCATCCTGGCTAACTATTAATCTGTTTTTGGTGAGTCTTAGTTTCACTGTAATTAATATGCTACAATGAAGCTTCACTCTGGCTTACTGTTCAACAGTTTGTGGTGAGTCTCAGTTTCAATGTAAACAGTAAGTTCCACAGAGGCTATGGTTCATCTGTCTCTGGTGGGTCTCAGTTTCATTGTAAATAGTAATTTAGACTGCAGGTTCACTCTGGTTTACTTCATATATGTTTCTGGTGAGTCCCAGTTTCACTGTAAATTCTAAGTTCCACAGTAGCTTCACTCTGCCTTACTCTAAGGTTATGAACCTAGTTAGTCTCAGTTTCACTGTAAGTAGCAGGTAACCCCAAGACTTTACTGTTACTTATTTCAGGGTTATGAAGCTGGTGAGTCTCAGTTTCACTGTAAACAGAAAGTAACACAGTGGCTTCACTCTGGTTACTGCATATCTGTTTGTGGTGAGTCTCAGTTTTACTGTTAATAGTAAGGCTTACTCCAAGGATATGAACCTAGCAGTGAGTCTCAGTTTCACTGTAAACTGTTAAACAGAGGCTTCATCCTGGCTAACAATGAATCTGCTTTTGGTGAGTCTTAGTTTCACTGTAATTAATATGCTACAATGAAGCTTCACTCTGGCTTACTGTTCAACAGTTTGTGGTGAGTCTCAATTTCAATGTAAACAGTAAGTTCCACAGAGGCTATGGTTCATCTGTCTCTGGTGGGTCTCAGTTTCACTGTTAATAGTAAGTTAAACAGGTTTTCTCTGGCTTACTGTTCGTCTGTTTCTAGTGAGTCCCAGTTTCATTGTAAATTCTAAGTTCCACAGTGGCTTCACTCTGCCTTACTCCAAGGTTATGAACCTAGTGAGTCTCAGTTTCACTGTAAACAGAAAGTAACAGTGGCTTCACTCTGGTTACTGCATATCTGTTTGTGGTGAGTCTCAGTTTTACTGTTACTTAGTTCCTATAGTAAGGCTTACTCCAAGGATATGAACCTAGTGTGTCTCAGCTTCACTGTAAATAGTAGGTAACCCCAAGACTTTACTGTGACTTATTTCTGCGTCATGAAGCTGTTGAGTCTCAGTTTCACTGTAGACAGTACGTCAAACAGAGGCTTCACTCTTTTTCTGGTGAGTCTCAGTTTCAAAGTGAAGTAAGCTTTATCTGGCTGACTATTCATCTGTTTTTGGTTTGTCTTAGTTTCACTGTAAATAATATGCTACAGTGAAGCCTTACACTGGGCTTAATGCTCATCTGTTTCTGATGAGTCTCAGTTTAACTGTTAAAGTTTACTTTTCAAAGAAGCTTTCATTTGAGTCTCAGCTTCACTGTAAACAGTTCCACAGAGGCTTCACTCTGGGGTAATGTTCATCTACGTCTGAAAAGTCTCAGTTTCACTGGAAAATATGCCTAAAGCTAGGGTCTCACTCTGGCTTAAATTTGATCCCTTGTTCAGAGTCTCAGTTTCACTGTAAACAGTTCCACAGAGGCTTCCCTCTGGCTTCCTTCAGCGGTATGAACCTGAAACAGAAACTGATGTTCTTGTGATGTTCTTGTAATTAACGGGTCTTCAGTTTGCTGAAATAACAACATCATGATGCAGATTAGTCCAAAGTCCAAAGTCCAGCTTTGTCAGGTCTGTCCTCAAGAGGAGAAGAAAACTACGTCTACAATGTTTGTTTGTTGAATCAGTTCAGTTGAGATTATTCTGAGGAGGAGAGGTTTCACAGAAAGTGTGTCAGAGACAGAGCAGCAGCTGAGGGGAGGAAGGAGTTAAAACTTTTCTCTTTCGTCCAGCAGGAGGTGGTGTGGAGGGGGGAGGAGAGGAGGGGAGGCGTGGGGGAGGGCAGTCCCCCCTGTTTTTTCTATTGATAGCCATATTCCCCCATTTATTCCCTCAGTCTGAGCGATGCAGAGAGACGAGCAGAGGGGCGACCTGTAGAGCCTGAGAGCACAGAGAGAGAGAGAGAGAGAGAGAGAGAGAGAGAGAGAGAGAGAGAGAGAGAGAGAGAGACGGATCAGTGTTTGAGAGAAAGAGAGAGGAGACACCGGGAATGGAGAGCTGTTCATCTCTACAGTAAGTCTCTTTCTTTCTGCTGATTGGCTGCAGCTTTAAAACTCCTGACCCTGCAGTGATTAGTCT
This sequence comes from Notolabrus celidotus, assembly GCF_009762535.1. Lineage (NCBI taxonomy): Eukaryota > Metazoa > Chordata > Actinopteri > Labriformes > Labridae > Notolabrus > Notolabrus celidotus. The sequence goes on along the minus strand of NW_023260012.1, from coordinate 152,074 downwards.
CCAGACCTGTTAAAGCATCATTACCTGTCTTAATTCAAGGGGAACGTGTGCAGACATGTGAAGCTATCCCAGCTAATGTTCCTAAAATCAACCCTGAGTGTTAAACAGTCTCCTCTTCAGGGTCTGATGTTAACTTACGCCTCATTAAGACGGATTCTCCACTATATGTGAGCTCATATACTGAGAGGTGTGAGCACGATCTGCTTCTGTGACCTAGTTCAAAGTTTGTGCAGAACATCATTCATCTCAACCCCAGATTTTATGGACAAGATGTTCTGCACATGCTCACGGAGGACGGTCACGATGCAGAGTCGGCTCTAATGAGGGTCAGACAGATTTAAAGACACGATCAGTGATGTGCTTTAATATGTGTCACTGGATACCGTCAGTGCTAACCTTTAAAACTCTGCGTTCAGATCTCAGTGCACAGAGAGAAGAATTTAGAATCTTTCACTAAACTCTGAACATGATTCTTGATCGATGATCGAGCTTCATATTCAGAGTCTCGTACAGAAGGTGAAGCTTTTATTGCAGAAAGAAGTCTTCTTTTTGTTGCATGCATCTTCACACTGCCTCCCCTCTCTGCAGACTGTTAACCATGGAACCTCTGAGGTTTATTCCAAACCCATTATCTGTGCCGCCTTTTTTCCATTCAGGGTCAGGGGTTCCTCTTATTTATGTCATTTTATTCATCTGAAACACACCGAGAGCTTTCAGTCTTCGCTCTGTGACTCATTCTTACTGCCTGTCCCTCAGAGTGAGTCTCCAAACAGAGAAAGGGAGTTTAAGTTGCATTGCTCCTGCAGCTTTTATGCTTCTCCTGCAGAGATCTCTTCCAAACAGTAGTATTTTATGCTTCTCTGGCAAATATCCTTTCTCAAGCAGCCTTTTTATAATGCTTCTCCTGCAGAGATCTCTTCCTTACTTAGTATTTGATGCTTCTCCTGCAGAAATCTCCTTTAAAACAACATAAATTTAGGTTTCTCCTGCAAAGATCTCTTCCACACAAAAGTATTTTATGTTTCTCCAGCAGAGATCTCTTTTCAAACTTAGTATCTTAAGCTTCTCCTGCAGAGATCTCTTCCAAACTTAGTATTTTATGCTTCTCTGGCAAAGATCCTTTCTTAAGCAGCCTTTTTTTTTAATGCTTCTCCTGCAGAGATCTCCATTCAAACTTAGTATTTTAAGCTTCTCCTGCAAAGATCTCCATTCAAACGATATAATTTTATGCTTCTCTGGCAAAGATCCTTTCTTAAGCAGCCTTTTTTTTTAATGCTTCTCCTGCAGAGATCTCCATTCAAACTTAGTATTTTAAGCTTCTCCTGCAAAGATCTCCATTCAAACGATATAATTTTATGCTTCTCTGGCAAAGATCCTTTCTTAAGCAGCCTTTTTTTTAATGCTTCTCCTGCAGAGATCTCTTCAACGCGGTAGAATTTTATGCTTCTCCTGCAGAGATCTCTTCCTTACTTAGTATTTGATGCTTCTCCTGCAGAAATCTCCTTTAAAACAACATAAATTTAGGTTTCTCCTGCAAAGATCTCTTCCACACAAAAGTATTTTATGTTTCTCCAGCAGAGATCTCTTTTCAAACTTAGTATCTTAAGCTTCTCCTGCAGAGATCTCTTCCAAACTTAGTATTTTATGCTTCTCTGGCAAAGATCCTTTCTTAAGCAGCCTTTTTTTTTAATGCTTCTCCTGCAGAGATCTCCATTCAAACTTAGTATTTTAAGCTTCTCCTGCAAAGATCTCCATTCAAACGATATAATTTTATGCTTCTCTGGCAAAGATCCTTTCTTAAGCAGCCTTTTTTTTAATGCTTCTCCTGCAGAGATCTCTTCAACGCGGTAGAAATGTATGCTTCTCCTGCAGAGATCTCCTTTAAAACAGCATAACTTTAGATTTCTCCTGCAGAGATCTCTTGAAAGATTTTTGAATGCTTCTCCTGAAGCTTCTCTCGGCTGCAGGAGGTCTGAGGGAGCCGGTCTCTTGAAGTCCTTGAAGGAGTTGGAGGAAGCTGCATCAGGTTTTAGAAGCTCTCCTGGTTCGATAAGTTTTAAACAATGAGATCCTCAGATTGTCTTTTGTTGTTGTTTCAGCTAGCTGCTCTGTGATTGGTTAACCTCTGACGTCAGTCCCAACATGGCCCACCTCTTCCTCGCCAGTAAGATCGTCACGCCAGACGACCTCCACAGCAAAGGCGGGCCTCGGATCCCCAAGAGCGCCCCGAGGACGCCGGCGACCCTCTCCTCCGAGAAGCTGACCCGGGAGAAGACCAGGAAGGACCACGGTGTCGTCGTGACAACACACGTCCCCCACATCAACGAAGTCCAGCTGACGGCGGCGACCGGCGGCGCCGAGATGTCTTGCTACCGATGCACCGTGCCTTTCGGCGTGGTCGTCCTCATCGCAGGCATCGTGGTCACGGGGGTGGCGTACACCTTCAACTCCCACGGGTCGACCATCTCGGTGCTGGGTCTGGTGCTGCTGTCTGCTGGACTGGGCCTGCTGGGGTCCAGCGCCCTCTGCTGGAAGCTCCGACTCAGGAAGAAGAGGGACACGCGGAGGGAGAGTCAGACCGCCCTCATGGCCAGTCAGGGGTACTGCATCGCCTGAACGCCTCTCCTGAGTGGGATTTAAGCTTTCTTCTGCTTTCATGCTTCAGATTAACGACTCTAAGGCGGTGACATTGAACGCACCACACCGGAGGAGAGATGGAGCTCCAGGATCCAGACTGTGACGGTCAGAGTGAACCTTGAGTGTTCGGACACACGGTGGACACAAGGATGATTCAGGACCAGAGATCATGAATGTGGAGACTTCAGACTCTCAGCTGGAAGTCCTGGTCGATGAAGGGGGGCTCAGTTTCTGTCACTAATCTTTAAAGCTAAGACAATCATCACTGAACTTTCATCGATTCCTCCCAACATGTCCGAGGTTTAGGAGTTCTGGTTTTCACCACGAGACTCCATCCTCTCTCATCCCTCCATCATCTATCAGTCTCTCTACAGAGACAGTTAGTCAGTGATGATGATGTTCAGTAGTTCTTCCTAAATGCTGCTAATAAGCTCTAAATGATGTTTAATAAGGTACTTTAATGTTTTGATTTCTGATGAAGCCTGTTTGTGAGCTCAGCACTCGGTCAGTTCTTCACGTCATGTTCCTTTAAGTCAAAGTGTTTGTTTTAAACATTTTTAAGCCTCAAAGGCAAAAATATGAATTGTTGAAGGGCAGCAGGGATCTGTGGATAGGCCTTGGGTGGCTGTTGCCCCTCCTCAAATCTGATTTACTCCCTCAGTGGCCTCCTTAAAAGGGCAGATTTATCATTTAAATAAAGGGAAACAAGACTTTGAAACATTGCAACAGTGGCGGAGGCTTCAGGAGAGCTGGGTTCTAGAATACTGGGGGAGTTCTTAAAGGGACAGTAGCTGAAATGAGGGCGATTGGCTAATCGTCTTGTCAGAGGTGGGATCCAAAATTGGCTCATTAATGTTTGCTTGTGTAACTTTGGACGAACGTCTTCAGGAGTCCTTAAAGAGGTGAGATTACGCTCTATTTAATATTTAACAAACAAACAGGAAGTTAAAATGTTGGATGTTAACACTTAATGTGGATAAAGTTTCAAACTTTGAGCCTAGTTAAAAAAAGGCCCGCGAGATTTCAGCGAGATCAACGCGAGGTTTCCTCAACTGGTGACATCACGAGTTGGTGAATCTCCTTAAAAGGGCAAATTCGTCATTTTAAAGAAGAAGAAAAACACGACTTTGTAGTACGGCAACAGTGGCAGAGGCTTCTGGAATACTGGAGGGTTCTTAAAGAGACAGTAGCTGAAATTAAGGTTTGCGGTGTAGATCATGTGACGCTGCTACAGAGCGATCAGAGGGAGGAGATGAAGACTGAACATGAGCATGATACGTCTGTTTGTATCCACATACAGATGATGATCTGAGATTGAAATGGTAGATTAATGATAATTGTTGGTGTGTGAACACATAGTTCACGCCCTCCTGGAGAAGTCAGCGCCCCAGTTTGTCCACTAAAGTAAAAGAAAAAGTCCCTGAAGGACACGGACTCGGAGGGTGTGGTTTGGAGCTGCAGCAGGTGTGCTATCGAGAAGCTAGCTTGGTTAGCCGCACGGTCTAAATTCATTTTATTGGGTTGTTGCAGCTAACTAAGATCTTCTTTAAGTTGCTTTGGTGGAAACTGGCAAACCCCAGGTATCCCCTATCTGACTCCTCCCCCTGTCTGACTCCTCCCCCTGTCTGACTCCTCCCCCTGCCTGACTCCTCCCCCTCTTCCTGCCTCCTCCCCCTCTCTGACTCCTCCCCCTCTCCCTGCTCTCTGTGAAACTAGAAACCAGAGATCATAAACTGATCAGTGTTTACTGAGGGAGTAAATCAGCTGAGGAGGAGGAGGAGGAACATTTCCTATAGCCTGATATTCGATCAGAGGAGTCGCCCCCTGCTGGACGTTAGAGGGACTGCAGGTTTAAGACTCTCTTTATGCTCACAGTTGAATGTTGGAGTAAGTGTCTGAGGACTGAGCTCCCAGTTTCAGGTGAATCTCTGATATGCATGCCTCTCTGTGTTTAAACTCGTGCACTAAGATCCACAGTGATTCAGCTCATTTATTCCACAGTATTAAAGAGTTCCCACGCCGCTGTGTCACTGAGGGTCACTTTGACTCACTTCCTGTCAAACTGATGTTAAGTCTTATTTATTCTTTATTTGTTACATTAAAAGAAACAAACCTGAAACTGGACGTCCTGGTTTTGATTTCCTCGCTCTGGGTTTTGTTTTCAGGTTGAGGGGAGACTGGAAACTTGGGGCAGCCCGGCTGTTATATTTAGTTGTGTTTATGTTGCCTAGCGTCCCGCAGACACACGACCAGATAATACAGCAAGCAGAGGGGGAGGGGGAGGGGGAGGGGGAGGGGAGGCTGGGGTTGCGTCACTCAGAGAAGCAGGAGTTGGTGGTGACGGGTAACGGTTACAACGCGTTGTCACTTCTGCAGTGCTAACTTTATCTCCGCCGGAGCGCAGCATCCTGGGAATGTGGGAGGAGGGGGGGAGGAGGGGAGGAGAGGGGGCAAGGGGGCGAGAGACATAGACAGACAGTGAGAGAGCGTGTTGCATCACCTCAGAGGATCCTCGGTCTCGTTCCTGCAGACACTCTGAGGAGGTTCAGGTCCTCTGTGAGCGTGGCGGAGATGGAGGATGAAAATAGACGCAGCGAAGTGGAAAAACATCGGAACCTGACAGGAAGTGACCTCAGCAGCAGCGTTACAGAAGCAGGACTCAGACTCCAGTCCCACATGGGTCCTGGTTTCAGGCTTTCTATATAAGAAATGCTTTAAAACAGTCATACCTGCCTGAACCTGATCCTGATGTTTGCAGAAGGAGGCAGGAGAAGCATAAAGCTGTTAGCCCTGTCTTCATAGTAAACCTTTAAGAGTGATTTCTCCCTCTGTTAGTGGGGTGCTGTTTAATTTTGATGTCTGGCTAATCAGGTCCAAGCTCTTTAACTCTCAGCTTCTCCTGCAGAGATCTCCTCTCAAACAACATTACTCTGAGCTTCTCATGTGAAGCTCTCTCCCAAACGTCAATGTTTTATGCTTCTCCTGCAAAGATCTCCTCCCAAAATGAATTATTTAAAGCTTCTCTGGTAAAGATCTTTTCTCAAATTATATTGTTTACCCGTCTCCTGCCCACATGTCCTCTAAAACAGCCTCATTTTAAAGTTCTCCTGCAGAGATCGCCTCTCAAATGGCATTATTTTATGCTTCTCCAGCACAGATCTCATCTCAGACTAGATATTTATTGCTTCTCCTGCAGAGATCTCCTCTGAAACAGCATCTCTCCTCTCATATGGCAATATTTGATGCTTCTCCTGCACAGATCTCCACTTGGGTGGCAAGGTTTAAAGCGTCTCTGGCAAAGAATATGCTTCTCCTTCATAAATTCCTTTCAGACGGCATTATCAACAGCTTCTCCTGCAGCGATCTCATCTCAAACTAGATATTGATTGCTTCTCCTTCTCCCTCAAACAGCATTATTTTCAGATTATCCTGCACAGATCTCCTCCCAAAATGAATTATTTAAAGCTTATCTGGCAAAGATCTTTTCTCAAGCTATATTTGTATGCTTCTCCTGCAAACATGTCCTCTAAAACAGCATCTCTGCTCTCATGGCAAAATTTACAGCTTCTCTGGCAAAGAGCTCCAAATGTATGCTTCTCCTGCAGAGATCAACTCTCTTAGAGCTTATTTGCAGCTTCTCATGCACACATCTCCGCCTGGGTGGCGAGGTTTACAGCCTCTCCTTCAAAGATCTTTTCTCAAACAGCAGGATTTAATTCTTCTCCTGCAAAGACTTTGTCTGAAACTTCTCCTTCAAATTTCTCTTCTCAACAGCTTTATTTGGAGCTCCTCCTGCAGAGATCTCCTCTCAGGTGACAGTATTTAAAGATCTCCCTAATGGCATTATTTTAACCTTCTGCAGAGATCTCCTCTTAACCAGCTTCATTTTCAGCTTCTCTTAAACATCTCCTTACCTGAGCTTTCTGATCGTATATTTTAATAATCAATGACCATTAGAGACTATTAGAGAACACATTAACCCTGATGTGATCTCACTTTACTATCACCTGTGAATATACAGGGATGAAACATCATGCATATTTTAGTCTTAACCATGATTCTGATTTCTAAACTCCAGACGTCTGGTGTCGGGTGTCTGAACCTAACCGAGCAGGTTTTGTTGAGGTCTAGAGCTCTTAAAGGTTTCATGGTCTGGGCTCCTCGGTCTGTCAGCCTCCCTTCTCCTGCTGGAGGTGAACTCAGTTGAAGTGGAGCATTGTTGCGTGGTGTTTCTGAGCAGAATGAATGATTCTTTGTGTTTCTGAAGCTGTGAGCGGAGAGAGTTCAGAGGGGAAATCCCGACCCTCCCTTCCCTTCCTGTAACACACTGACCAGCTGAGTGACCAGAAGGCCAACACAGTGGCAGTGTCACCCCTCCTCCCCCCTCAACACACCCCTGACTCTCCGCCAGAGAGAGCCTGGCACGCAATGAGACGGGGAGGCGGCACGATTAAAGGGACCAGCCGGAGAACAGGAAGGTGTTTTCTGTTCTGTCACACCCTTTACCAAAACCCTGAAATAATTCCCTCCTGCAGGGTGTGACTGCGAGGGACTCGAGGTCAGCACAGAGACACACACACACCTCACACACACACACACACACACCTCACACACACACGCCTCTGAACATCTGAAACCAACCGCTCTGGTGTTTTTAACGTCTGCTGCACATTTAGAGCACGAAGAAAAGTCCTCTTAATGAGGAATCCTCCGATCTTTGGAGCCTGGTCTGCAAACAGAACTCAGGACAGGAACAAGAAATCTGTGCTCTGAATCAGCAGGGGGTCATCCTGTGAGGTCAAAGGTTGTTCTCATTAACTCCTCTTTCAACTGAACGGCTCAGCTGAGCTTCCTGCAGACCAGATCAACATCTGTTTCATGCTTCATGCTTTCATCTTGTTTCATGCTTTCATCTTGTCTCATGCTTTCATCTTGTCTCATGCTTTCATCTTGTCTCATGCTTTCATCTTGTTCATGCTTTCATCTTGTCTCATGCTTTCATCTTGTTTCATGCTTTCATCTGTTTCATGCTTTCATCTTGTTTCATGCTTTCATCTTGTCTCATGCTTTCATCTTGTTTCATGCTTTCATCTTGTCTCATGCTTCAAGTTCTGATTTGCATAAAGAGGGGCGTGGTCCACTTGACTGACAGGTGAGCTCACTGTAGCTGTTAGCGAGGAGGCCCCCCCCCCCCCTGCATGCATCAGGGCCTCTGTTGGGCCACCAAAGTCGAAACAGTCTGCACACACGTCTTGTATCACAACTAGCTACCTAGCATCAAGCTAAACTTGCGAGCTAGCTGCAAATTACGAATTTTGAAACATGAAATTTGAAGGTTTTAATATTTAGATGTGTGATATCATGCAGAAGGTTTAAGCTAGTCAGAGATGCACAATCCAGTCAGCTAGCTAGCGGCACACTACAGAGTCCAGGCCGAGTTACAGAACCAAGAAATGTTCGTTAACGTGAAATGAAAGTAGAAATAAGCTCCTCCCCCCTTTTTTTCAGTCCAAAGCCATTGCAGTCTGGTTTAGGGACAGATTTTACAACTCATCAGGTTTGACTGTTAGCAATTGTTCTGCTAACTAGCTAAGGCTAACAAAGTCCGTCAGTAAGAGCTCTCACTACAGATCATGAAGTTCATGTTGTCAGAAACTAAGAGGCCAGTGTTTGCTGTTAGTTTATTCAGTCTGTGTGTTTCTGCAGATCTGTGAGCTGAGTGTTTTCTGATCTGAAGGAAACGAACTGATGACTCATGAACGAAGGAAGTGAAGAGTCTAAAGGACGTTTCTGAGTGGAAAGACTTTGAAGCTTTCGTGGCTCTGAGGTGAAAACACACGCAGCTTCAGAGGAAGGTCATCGACTGACCTGCAGCCTTTTGATTTCACGTCTCTGCACAGTGAATGAATCACTTCCTGTTTCACTGTAAATACATCTGTTAGTGTGACGTGATGATGAGGGATTAAAACACGGGCGGTGTTGTTGCTCAGAGGCATTATGACTTCTTGTGTTTCTGCAGAATCAACTGTAAACTCAGTAAACTCAGAACTCAGTAAACACAGTTAGCTCAGTTAGCTCAGTTAGCTCAGTAAACACAGTTAGCTCAGTAAACACAGTAAACACAGTAAACACAGTTAGCTCAGTTAGCTCAGTTAGCTCAGTAAACACAGTAAACACAGTTAGCTCAGTAAACACAGTAAACACAGTTAGCTCAGTTAGCTCAGTAAACACAGTAAACACAGTTAGCTCAGTAAACACAGTAAACACAGTAAACACAGTTAGCTCAGTAAACACAGTAAACACAGTTAGCTCAGTTAGCTCAGTAAACACAGTAAACACAGTTAGCTCAGTAAACACAGTAAACACAGTAAACACAGTTAGCTCAGTAAACACAGTAAACCAGTTAGCTCAGTTAGCTCAGTAAACACAGTAAACACAGTTAGCTCAGTAAACACAGTAAACACAGTTAGCTCAGTTAGCTCAGTAAGCTCAGTAAGCCCATCCTTACAGTCCCCGTGTGCACAGAGTGTTTTCGTACGTTCAGAGTTTAATCGACCCTCAGACTCACTAACAGCGGCTCCGGTCGACAGGTCGGCGGACGGGTAATGAGGCTGCATGTCGATGATGCTGTCAGGCGGAGCTGCTGGGAGGCAGCGGGGCTCATTACAGACTCACATCCTGTCCCCGCAGCAGAGTCTGAGCTAAAGCTGGAACCTGAAGGGAGGCGCGCAGGCCGGGGTCGAGAGTCTGGGAGGAGGAGACGATAAAAAACTGCTTGAAAAGTGAAAGTTTTTTCAAGGTTTAAAGAAATGAACTCAACACCAGCTCAGAGCTGAATGTCTGCAGGGCTGATGGACCGCTAATGCCTCGTGTGGTTGCATCAGCAGGAGGGTTTCTGCAGAAGTCAGCCAGTCAATTGTAAATGCTGTTTAATGCCTTTTTAATGCTATACTGTAAAATGTTTAATGCCATGACTCCAAATCTCTCATCTGAAACATATCAGAACGTTTGGAGCTGAGACAGAAACGGAGCTCTAGTGAAAGTTCAGACAGGAAGACTATAAACCAATCACAGCAGTTTAACTCTCCTCTCCCTCGTTCAATAGCTCACCCTCTTCCAGCTCCACGCTCCTGAGCTGTCATTGGTTAATCAGCGGCGGCGTCATCCAATAGCTCAGTGACACGCCCTTATCCTCAGCCTATCAACTCTCTGCTGTCTTTTAATGTGGTCTCTCTCTTCCAGCTAGTTCCTTCTGCTTTGATGGTGCGCACCCTCCACCTCCTCGTCTCCACCTGGTCTCTGCAAGTCTTCAATCATCAACACAACCACCAGAGTCTGGACCTGGGTAGCACTGTTGCCTCACAGCTAGCTCTTCTGAAGTCACGTTTCGATCACGCAGGTTTCTGTGAGATCTCGTGTGCGTGGAGTCGTCACCACGAACGTTAAGTATGAGGTCTAGATCTAAAGAATCTAAAGGAACCGTCTTCTGTGTGTTTTTAGTGGATCCAGATGTTAAGAATCAGTCTGACCTGTCCTCGTGTTCGTGACCCGCCACCACTTTAGACGGTAGATTAAAGGTGGTCTCGTGTGTGACGGATTCTTTAACACAGGGGTGTCCAAACTTTTTTACAAAGAGGGTCACATTTGATGTTGTCAGAATACCTCAGGGATCAGTGGCTCCGACTGAGACTTAGGAATCCTAAAAGGTTCTATATGAAATATTAATCACAATTATTTAACTTTTTTGTTCTCAATAAATCAGTAACTAGGAAGTCCTCAGTTCTCCACAAGCCACTTAAACATCAACAAACTTTATCTTCTTCTGGAGGAAAATCATGTCTCATTATTTTTCTATGTCAGGATCATGATCTGGATTTCATCTCTTCTTTTTCATGTTGTTTTTAAGACTTTTCTGACCAGCAGACGACATTTCAAGAATAAAATCATTATTTTTTCTACATTCTGAACATTTTTTATTCACCAAATTTTGCCTTTTTCTGCACAATTTCATAATTTGATCTTGTCTTGTGTTCTCTTTTATGTCTTCTGAACTTTTAGTGTTCATCAAGAACATTTTCACATTATATAAAATCATTAATTTGAAAACCTGTCAGCTTTAAGAGTTCTTGTGTTTCTTCTTTAATGCCGTCTTGCAGAATTCCCAGAGCTCTGGCTTTAGACAGGAAGTCCATATGAAGCTTTTGAGACATTTGATTGACTTTAGTTTTATTTGTGCTCTTGAAAGAAACTGCAAATGTTCAGATGATTCAGAAGGTGATTAATATCTGTGCTATAAATAACACCTTTTAAGAAGGAAGCTTGGGGCCATAAATAAATGGACCTTGGGCCGCGATTGGCCCCCGGGCCGTACTTTGGACATGCCTGCTTTAACAGCATCTTTTAACCTTTAAACACTTTACCCTCATGTGTGTCTATGAGTCTAATGATGAGGCTTTAAGTCCTCTTCAGTTCCTTCATTGGAGGTCAGTCACCGGATGAAACTCTCTCTTCTCTCACCGTATGACAGAAAGCTCCTCCTGTAATCATCCTGCGGTGATGCATTCAGGTGAAAAAGGATATATCAGATGTTATGTGAGTATGAATGTACCATGACATGCTTAAAGTTCCTCTCTGTGCTGCTGAGAGGAGAACATGTTGCAGGATGAACCGTGTCCTGACGCTGAGACGGCTGGAAGTGATGGTGCTGCAGGCTGCAGGCTGCAGAGGTTAAATCTCCACATCCGTCTTTTAATTGGAAGGTGATTCCCTGGAGGAGGTCTGTTTGTTATTCAGAGACATGTTGGAGTTTGTTTTTCACTTCCTGTCCAGGTTCTCTGGAGGACAGGAGCTCTGCAGAGTTTCATCCTGAAACAGACGAAGTATGAAAATCCAAAAAGACAGACAAACACGGACGTTAGGAGAAGCAGACCGGAGTGTCAGACGTGGTCCAGGTCCTCGTGCGTGGGACTGGGTGGCTCCTGTTGGTCTGCGTTGGGAGAGATCCTGTGATAGACGCTGGTTTAAGTCCCCGAAGGAGGCGGACCAGGAGGGCACACAATGGCATGGAGGCCCGACCGGCCCCATTAAGCAGGGAGAGGCCCTTCCTCTCACACGTTCTCTCTGCTTCTGTCTCTTTCTCTCATCGCCCCGATGACGGATTTAAAGCCTCTTGGAATAATAGACCGGCTCCCGGTCCGCGGTGGGCGCTGTGACGGACAGGAGGGGAGCGCTCGGCGGTGCCGCCTCGACGCAGGAAGTTCACATTGTGTTTCAGAAGAATGGTTTAGATCGCCATCGAGGCCGACTCCTCCGTGCCCTCGATGGGGATCTAAACCATTCTGTCAGAGGACTGAGACTCCACTTCCTTCAGGCCACACAATGCACGAGGAGGACTGGACCTGGACTGTGCAGGATCAGGGTCAACATGATGTGTTTGCAGCTGCATGTTACCTGCACCTGCACTCTCCATCAGCTCATTTAGATTTACAGAGAAGGTGAAACAACTAGACGTCTAAAATCAACTAATGACTTTCAGATAAATTTAAAGAAGGATGATTATTACACATTTTGATCTGCTGAGAGTCGACATGAGATCCTTCTCCTCAATCAGAACAAAGAGAAACAGCTGCTGGTGTGTAAGCATCCCACAGCCGGACGCTGAGAGGACGTGAAACCACCTTAAAAACCCAAATTAAAACCATCATCAAACGTCCAAGCTGTGCACGAAGATGTCTCGTATACGAGGTCAATCACAAGATCACACATCTGATCTAAAGCTTTCTGCATCTTGTTGTTGCCGTCATTGTGCACACAATGTCTGTTCATCCCCTTCATACGTAGCCTGATGTGCTCCTCCTCAAAAATACAACCACGCTTTGAAACCACGCAGGCCAGAAGCTCTGTGATTGGTCCGCTGGGTAACATCGTAAGTCCCTGCAACACCGCCTACACTGATTCAGCGGCCGTACATCTTCATCTTCTTCTCTTTTCTTCTTTTCAATAACTGATACTGCTGCTCAACATTCATCAGCTCCAACTCAAACATAACATACTCTGATTCTGCCTCTAGTTTCTTGTGCACGAAACAGCAGAGAACGTAGAGGAGGAACCAGGAAGTGGAGATATGACTCGCATTAGTGATGGGAATTCAGGCTCTTTTGGCTCGGCTCATTACAAAGAGTCGGCTCTTCCGGCTCCTGAGTGGCTCCTCAGATCTTGTTTTAATTAATGTATGACCTAAAGTAATGTAAAACGAGTCACTAATGTAAAAACATTCATTATATCAAATGTGTATCATTTAAAGGCTTTATTTATAAACTCAACATGGAGCAGAGTGCTACAGAAATGAAATTATAAAGCTCAAAAACAAGACTCATCACATTTAGACAAAAAGGTCCAATCTCTGATGTCTGTATATTATTTATAAACTTTGAAACCCCTTCATTATCAGCAGGTTCCCTTCACTGTCTTTACTCTTCACTTCTTGCACTGATGGATAAACAGTTCTAAAGTCCATGACCTGGAGGACTGAGATCCTTCACAGACAGATCTGATGTGTCTTTGCAGGTTTTTTGTGGACCCTGATTGAGGACATTTTAACATAGACTGTAAATAAAAATGGACAGCGTTGCTCCGCCTCTTCCTGTTGTACGGTTCTGAAGCCAAAGAATCCCTCTCCTGGGCGCCGCCATTGTGCAGCCAGAGCCTGTGAAGCCACGGTAACAAGCTCCGCCCTACAGCGTGACGTCACAAGACGCTGTGTGTGCTTTGAAGTTTCCCTCCACGGCGGCTGTGAATCAAACAGGAAGTAAAACCCCGTTTTTTAAACTCTAATAACCAACGAAGAAGAAACTGTTCAGGAAAAAGAGGCCTTGGACACACACACACACACACACACACACACACACACACACACACACACACACACACACACTGATACTAACTACATATCACCACACACACACACACACACACACACTGATACTAACTACATATCACCACACACACACACACACACACACACACACACACACACACACACACACACACTGATACTAACTACATATCACCACACACACACACACACACACACACACACACTGATACTAACTACATATCACCACACACACACACACACACACACACACACACACACACACACAAACACACACACACACACACACACACACACACACACACACACACACACTGATACTAACTACATATCACCACACACACACACACACACACACACACACACACAAACACACGCACACACACACACACACACACACACACACACACTGATACTAACTACATATCACCACACACACACACACACACACACACACACACACACACACACTGATACTAACTACATATCACCACAGCATACGGAGGGAGAAACATTCGTACCATGTGTATTTATGTTTTAAAGTTTGACTGCTCCTCCATTCAAATGAATGGAAGAGACAGATTTTTTGACCTATACTGCAGCCAGCCACCAGGGGGCAGACACACTGCTGAAAGCTTCACCACCAGCCGAGGGAACTTCTCCCTTGGTCAGGAGCCGGCTCCCGTCATTCACTTCAAAGAGCCGGTTCTTAGAGCCGCATCGTTCACGACCGACACATCACTAACTCGCATAGACATCGCACTGCCATCTAGTGTTTAGGCGGAGTATTGCAGAGCGATGCAGACACTCAGATGCACAAGTATGAAGTGCTCACGAAGGCGTGGCTACGTCTTTAGCTTAACGTCTTTGCAGCATTTCTTTTCGTGGCATGAATGTTGTTGAAAAAAGTCTCCAAAGTAAAAGAGTTCTCAGAGCTCCAGGAACCTGTCAGACTGAAACATCCTGCAGGAAGATAATAATCTTAATATTCTAATGATCTGTAATCCTTCATAAAGTCAGAGTCAGGTCACGTCTGAGAATCCGCCTCCAGATCAGGACCTTCGTGTTTCGTACGTACGTGTGATCAGACTCATCTTTAACCCTTAGCGGGTCACTCAGCGTGTTTGTGTGTCCCCTCTCTCTCTTCAGTCTAATATCCGCTCTGCTGTATTCCTCCAGTCTGTTATTTCTACCCCTCCTTCTTTCCCGCGGCGCTCAACATCTGCTGCGGCGGACAGGTTGGTGTCTCTGGTCCGAGAGGTATTTCCTGACGTTGTTATTTCACAACATTTCTCAGGGACTGGATATCCTCTCTTTATCTCTCTGTGTTTTATTCTGACGGAGGAGTGGAGAGAGGTTTAAAGACTGACGGAGGTTTTCAGACGATGCACGCTCTGTTCAAACTGAACCTGAGCACGCTCTGTTCAGACTGAACCTGAGCACGCTCTGTTCAAACTGAACCTGAGCGCGCTCTGTTCAAACTGAACCTGAGCACGCTCTGTTCAAACTGAACCTGAACACGCTCTGTTAGAAGAGCTCAGGTTTTTAAAGCGAACTCTCTGAACTCATGGAGGATCTTCTGTTTCTGTGTGGAAGCTTTCTGTGGATCTTCGTGAGACTCTGCTGAGAAACAGGAGAAGCTTGTGGAGGCTGCAGATCTGATGCTTAACGCAGAACAGATGGATCCAAAGTGCTGCGTCTGCAGGTTCCCTGAAGGGGTCACATCAGATCATGTTTACGGTCTTCTATCTGAAGTCAGTAATGGGACTCTGTTACAGGGTCTGAAAACCTGCTCTGAGTCAACCCTTCCTCTTTGCTTCATGCACGTTAAGATAAATAGCTCAACATATGGTCTCAATACAGATTATAGAAATCCTTCCCATCTCCTTTAATCTTTATAATGAAATCCATACAGACTTTAAAAAAACATCCTCCAGCAGCTTCAGGAGCCACGAGCGGGTCCGACACAGAGAAAGGGGGGTTTAGTAAAGCAGCTTATTAATGTAAGGAGATAAAATAACTGAGCACACAGTGTTTAAAGGGAAAGTCTGGCTCTGTAATGCATGCAGTCCAACCCAGGAACCCATCGATCACTAGCCAGCGGCTAGCAACACATGACGTGAAGCTGAGACTTTCTTTAACGAGCGCTGCATTATTTACAGTCCAATTAACAACTGGAGAAAAAAACATGTTCAGAACAAAGGAGAGGAGAACTTCAATGCCTCCATATACATCACATTTATTATGGTGAGTCTGGGTTTCACTGTAAACAGTAAGTTAAACAGGTTTCACTGTGGCTTACTATTCAGCTCTTTGTTAAACTTTACAGTGAAACTGAGACTCATTGAAGAGGCTTCACTCAGGCTTATTGTTCATCTGTTAGTGGTGAGTCTCAGTTTCACTGTAAACAGTTCCACAGAGGCTTCCCTCTGGCTTCCTTCAGCGGTATGAACCTGAAACAGAAACTGATGTTCTTGTGATGTTCTTGTAATTAACGGGTCTTCAGTTTGCTGAAATAACAACATCATGATGCAGATTAGTCCAAAGTCCAAAGTCAAGCTTTGTCAGGTCTGTCCTCAAGAGGAGAAGAAAACTACGTCTACAATGTTTGTTTGTTGAATGGAGGTCTATGAAAGAGGATTAGAGACACTGATGTTTCTTTAGCTCTGACCTTCTTCATGGAATGTTCCATTTGTTCTCAGAATTCTGACATCATCAAAGACAGAACTCTGACATCATCAAAGACAGAACTCTGACATCATCAAAGACAGAACTCTGACATCATCAAAGACAGAACTCTGACATCATCAAAGGCAGAATTCTGACATCATCAAAGACAGAACTCTGACATCATCAAAGACAGAATTATGACATTTTCAAAGGCAGAATTCTGACATCATCAAAGGCAGAATTCTGACATCATCAAAGACAGAACTCTGACATCATCAAAGACAGAACTCTGACATCATCAAAGACAGAACTCTGACATCATCAAAGACAGAACTCTGACATCATCAAAGGCAGAATTCTGACATCATCAAAGACAGAACTCTGACATCATCAAAGACAGAATTATGACATCATCAAAGGCAGAATTCTGACATCATCAAAGGCAGAATTCTGACATCATCAAAGACAGAACTCTGACATCATCAAAGACAGAATTCTGACATCATCAAAGACAGAATTCTGACATCATCAAAGACAGAATTATGACATCATCAAAGACAGAACTCTGACATCATCAAAGACAGAACTCTGACATCATCAAAGACAGAATTCTGACATCATCAAAGACAGAATTCTGACATCATCAAAGACAGAATTATGACATCATCAAAGACAGAACTCTGACATCATCAAAGACAGAATTCTGACATCATCAAAGACAGAATTCTGACATCATCAAAGACAGAATTCTGACATCATCAAAGACAGAATTCTGACATCATCAAAGACAGAATTCTGACATCATCAAAGACAGAATTCTGACATCATCAAAGGCAGAATTCTGACATCATCAAAGACAGAACTCTGACATCATCAGAGACAGAATTCTGACATCTGCTTTGTCAGGTCTGTCCTCAAGAGGAGAAGAAAACTACGTCTACAATGTTTGTTTGTTGAATGGAGGTGGGATCCATCATTTCTGATGCTGCGTTCAGGGAAGTCAGGAAATCTAAACGCTGATTGTCTTTAGTGACTCAGCATGAAGCAGATTAGTGTCTCAGTGTAAATGTTTGTTAGCTGCTCTTCATGCAGAGATCTGTTCATAGAGAGAAAGAAATCCTCCTCAGGTTTTATTTGATCAGTTTACTTTAAAAAAGTGTTAAAAAAAGATTTCTAAAAAAAAACCTTTAGCTGTCGTTAGCATTACAAGCTAACAGGCTAACAGCATGTCTGATGGAGCTCGCCGTGTGACCTTAAATCTGATCCTAACATGTCAAAAAGAATCCCTCATGATGACATCAGAACGCCGTTCTTTAATACACGTTACATGACCGACAGAGTGGCGCTCTCGGCAGGCTGACAGGTGTGCTGCTGCGGCGCCGTCCTCCATTTTGCTGAGTATTATTTTGTCACTGCGCCGTACACGTAGTTGGCAAAATCAAAATGGTGGCTTAAGTTATTAAAACTGAGCAGCTTTAATCATTGGCTGCTGATATTCAAGGTTGGAGGAGCAGCGAGGATTAACGTCCTTTAAAGCACAAAGCTTCATATCCACGCCGGCCTGCTGTCACTGCCCCTCGCTCGCCCTCTCTCTCTCTCTCTCTCTCTGCTGATCCCTCTCATTTCATCTCTCTGATGTTGCCCTCTGCTGTCTTTTGCTCTTTCTCTCTTCCCCGCCAGCTGTCCATCCCTCGTCAGCCGTCGCTGCCCTTTCTCTGCTTCTTCTCCTCTCTCTGTTTCCGTCTCTTCCTCCTCTGGATCTGGGCGAGATATGAAGCGGCGCCATGGGTTTTATGGAATTCTACCTGGAGATTGACCCCGTCACCCTCAACCTCATCATCCTGGTCGCCAGCTATGTCATCCTGCTCCTGGTCTTCCTCATCTCCTGCATCCTGTACGACTGCCGGGGCAAAGACCCCACCAAGGAGTACGCCCCGGACAACACGCCGGCGCCGCCCAGCCAGTCGCCCATCCGCCTGGTGGTCATGCAGAACTCGCCCGCTTCCTCCCGCTACGAGCCCAACAACACGGCCGGCCACGAGCTGCAGACGCCGGATCTGAGCCGGGACAGGGGAGAGAGGGAGCGGGAGAGAGAGAGGGAGCGGGAGAAGAGGAGTACTCTGGTTTAAAGACGGAGAGGAAGAGGAGGAGGAGGAGGAGGAGGAGGAGGAGGAAGGACAAACCATGAAGTGCTGCTGTTTCACTTTGAACACTTTCTGGACTCTTCTTTTTACTTTTAAACACTCCTGGACGGCGGCGATGAGCTGCTGAGTAGCTCAGCAGGAGGTAAGCAGTCAGACGGGTCAGAGAATCTTATAAAACCTGAACCTGAACTTGAACCTGAACCAGACCCCTCCCCCCCTGCAAAACCTGCAAAAGAGCAAACACGCTAAGCAGACAGGAAGACAAATATAAGACGAGTGAAATCACATGAAGAGACGATCTTCAGAATGTCCTTCATTTTTAAATCCATCATTTCAGAGTTTTCTGTTTGATTCAGTCAGACCAGTTCAGTTTGAATTCAAACATCTGCTTGAATTGCAACCAACAGGAAACAAACTGCATGAAACCTTTAAAACTCAGAACTAAGTGAGTGTTCAGGAACAAGAACACCTGATCAGACTTCATATAGTATACCTCAGTACATCTCTGAACTCATACAAATCTACGCCCCCTCCAGAGCACTGAGGTCTGCTCATCAGATCTTGTCGTGCCAAAACAGCCGACACACGAGAAGGGGAGACCGAGCTTTCTCAGTGGGAGCTCCTAAACTGTGGAACGAGCTCCCCACCCAAAGTTAAACTGCCCCCCCACCCCCACCCTGGATCCTTTTAAATCCCATCTTAAACTCATTTCACTCCCTGGTTTTTATACAGCATGAGTTCATGTTGGTCTCTGTTTGTCCTTTAATGTGTTTTAAATGTCACTATTATTTATTCATACTGTTTGTATTTGTGTTACAGCACTAAAGGAACCTTGTTGTTTTTTATAATGTTCTATAGAAATAAAATGGATTGGATTTTTATAGAGGTGAGCCCGACTAAGGATCTGCTTAGTGGAATCTGATCATCAGATTTTGCCCGTAGTGGATGAATAGTGGAATGTTTGTTGTTTCTTATTGACCCAAAGTCTGCATGATGGTGACCGCATGACAATATTACACATAACCCTTTACAATGAAGAGACTCAGAGCTTAAAGTGAAAGGGACAACAGAATATTATAAGTATAAAACAACGAGGTGATGAAGGAGAGAAAACTCAAATAAGACCACCATCAGTTAAACATGGAACAACGCTCCACTATAGAGAAAGGAATCAGGAGATATTTAAACAGTGTTCACACAGAGGAGAGCAGCACTGCAGAGGGTAGTCTGTCCAACTCAAACCTGAACCAGCTAAAGGGTTTTTAAATCTCTTAACAGAACCTTTTAAAACAGTCTTTCATCTCGTCTTTGTCCGCTTGAGTCTTTTCAAACTGAACGTGAGGAAAACCATCGTGTGTACGGGCAGAAGTGCGCTCCTGTCTCTGTTGACTGTAAATCCTGTCTTTGAGAATATCCTCTCTGATGGTGTGGAGGTGGATGGGATGCTGTGGATTGTTTTTGAGGCTTCGGACAGCTTTGGGGTATCCCTCCTGGTTCTTTTGGCCCCGTACAGTTTTTGCGTGGTCCGGTAATCCTTGATCTCACAGCCCTCTTCATGAAGCTGCTCCTCATCTTCATCACTAGTTTTTAGGATCAACTGAAGTTTTATTTCCTGACATTTTGAGCTGCCATGAACGTAGAAAGATTTAAAGACCAGCTGAGGTACGTCTGCTCCACAGGTCCTGCTAAATGGAAGAGTCCACCTTTAATTACCAGGGGAGATTTAATTACCACTTTAAGGAGATTTAACACTTCAAGAGCTGTTCTCAGAGTTACATTCACTAAGTCTATATTTATATAAAACAGGATATGAGACACTATTTTTACAGGATACAGGAAAATAATGTAACATTAGACATTGAGCACCCCCATGGTTTGAATGGAATGATCCACGTTTCATATGCAAATATTCAACTATGAGATTGGCAGTCGACTAAGACTTGTTAGAACCAATCGTTGAATATTCCACTATTTGGGGTCACCCCTAGATTAGATATAAGACACATTCATCCAACAAATCCAGAAACATGTCTTATTCTAAGATATTAGACATCAAAAATTTAAAAATTCTGCCACTGGGGTAAGAAAAATGTCCTTCTGAACTTTCTAGAATCAGGAAACTTGACATGTAAAGATTTCTTACCCCATTGGAATGTATTTTTTACTCATTTCAGGGACTTCAGATCTCATTTTTTGGCATGTCAGATCTCAAAATGAGTCACCTCCAGGTTTCAGGTTCAGGTTCCTTTATTTGTACCTGGAGGTAAATTTGTTTGCAGCCAATGAGAGATCAGATCATGACTGACAGAGTTACCAAACAGAAAGAACACACAGGGGTGAAAGCAGACTGCTTTTAAAGAGCTCTAGATTCAATCAGAAAACAAAGAACCAATGAGAATGATTAAAATCATTTGAATGAATAACTCCAGATTGTGTCAGAGTAAGAAGATCTGGACTTCAAATTAGAATAATGAGTCTGTGTGTGCAGAGGAAATGTGTCTTAGATTAAGTCTGATGAGAAACACTCAGTTTGGGTTGTCATCATAAAATACAGTGTGTCTTTAAATACTTCAATCTTCACTCACTCTTATTTTGGCAGCTTAAAATATCATCTAGTGCTTTACGTCACATTTTAGACATTCATGAAGATTCAATTTATTCTTTTTTATGTTGTAAATTCTATTAAAGAACCTCCCAGTGTGTGCTCTCAGCTCCTCCAGCTCAAGCTTTTGTATCACAATCATTTTAAAGTCAGCTGTAAGAAATCAAACGTCCCTAAAATGAGAGTCCTTGAACACGACGATGATGACAGTTAGCTAATTGCTAATGCTAATTAGTTTATAACATTAATGTCATTTAGATTTCTACGGGGACGCTGCATTTTTAAAAGCATAAGCAGGGATGTGATGATAAATCAGGTCATGGAGGTTTTTTTACTTCCATGTTTGTCTCAGATTTCACCCAGAAATCAAAACAACAACAAGGAAGACAAACAAAGAAAACAAGGTGACCCCCCGGGGGGTCCCGACCCACACTTTGAGAACCTCTGCATTATGGGAACATGATCAAAACTAGAAATTCACCGATCCATCCAATTCTTCTTATCAATAAATGAAACCTGACCGCCCTCTGACCCTGAGAGAACACACCTGAGTCTGGACACACACACTGGTGTTCTCACCTACAGGACGATGTGGGGACCTTGTACCAAAAAGGGACCTCGTGGCCACCCCAAAATCCTAAACTATGATTGGCTGTTTGCCTTGTCAGAGGCGGGGTTTCTGTTACAATCTATAATTTGTGATGAGTTAAAGGTGACATATCACACTTTTTTCATCAACATATATTGGTCTAAGAGGTCCCCAAAACATGTCTTTAAAGTTTATGCTCATAAAAACACTTTGAAATCAGATTCTGGTCTGCCTGAAGAACCCTCTTCTTCAGCCCTGCTCAGAACAGTCTGTTTTCCCTCTGACCACGCCCCCTCAGGAAGTGGGTGTGGCCTCGGCTGTCCAGCACGTTGATCTAATGTTTACATGTTGGCTGAATATACACGGCTGCTCACAGACCCGCGTTACTTCAACCCTCTGAATCTGATCCAGAATCTGATCCTGACGGAGAGGCGCCTGCAGCAGGACCTTTCTGAACCATTGGTCACAGATTTAGTGTTTCTTGTTGTTTTATTTGTCAGCATGTCGACATGTGTCTTGGTACACAGCTACCAACATGTAGCTATGTGGCTATGCTAACTAGCGCTAGCACTTATCCATGATAAATAAAAATCATCCACTAGATCTTCAAATCTGCAGACGTGGGGAGTCAAAGCGACCTTTGTGTTTATTAAGACAGCCTACAACTAGCATGCCTCCCTCCTAAGCTCCTTGTTAGCACACATGTGTGCAGGGAATGAAAAACGGAGGAGGGGTTGAGTTGTATTTTATACAGTCTATGGGCTGAACAAGCTCCGAGCTCTGACTTCCTGTTACAGACCGGATGGCGTTGTGACGTATGAAAAACACTGAAAACTGAAACGGCTGGTTTCAGCACACATTTACAGAAAGGTGGAGAAATTCTCGGGGGGTTTGTAGACATGCCAGGGACACATATTTCAGGTAGTTAACCATTAAAAAGTCCATTTGCATGATATGTCACCTTTAAAGGCTGACAGTAGATTTCTTTATTAGTGCCCTCACATGTGACTTTAAAAAAACATCTTCTGTAAGTCCTTAAAGAATTAGAAGATTTATTCCACTTTGTCATGTTTTGTTTTTAAGTCAAAGGGAATATAACAACTGTTTAATACTTTAATGAAAGTATGTTGTGAACACAGAAAGGGTAAATGGGGGCGCTGGTGGCCTAGCGGTCTAAGCGCCCCACATACAGAGGCTACAGTCCTTGACTGGCTGGTCGACCATTTCCTGCATGTCCTCCCCCGCTCTCTGCTCCCCACATGTCCTGTCTCTCTTCAGCTGTCCTATCAAATAAAGGCAAAAGGGCCAAAAATATAACTTTAAAAAAAGAAAGAAAGGGGAAATGTTATTTATTTGTAAATGCAGTGGCCACCCCCTGCCCATGTGAGAGCCTCAGCTGGGCCACCCAGGTCACAAAGTTCTGGACACGCCCCTGCTCCTGCCTTAAGGGGACGTCTTGAAGTTGTTCCTTCAGCTTTAACTGTTAACTTTGGAGTTTAAGATAAGATAAGATAGTCCTTTACTTGTCCCCAAGGGCGATGGTTTGATTTTTACATTGGTAATACACTGCAATTCAAGTGTCACAGTAGCAAAGTAGACAATTTAGATTCATTTTAAGGTTAAAAAGGGTTTTCTAAGTGGAGACTCAGAAACCTTAGAAGGTCTCAGTTTATATTAAAAAGTCCTTTAAAAGCTGAATTTGAATCTAGATATTTGAGGACCTTGCTTCGCTGATCCACATCTGTTACATCATCCTCCACGTGAACATCTGTGTTTAAGCTCATTTTGAGTCAAGGGCATCTGTTCATCCGGTTCATGCACAGGCTGTGTCGTGCCAGACTTCTGTATGATGCAGCTATAATCCTTTATGCATTAACAAATGTATGGACATAAATGACGGCTGATACGTGTCTGAGTCTGCGGCACCGACCGAGGCCGTTGTCACAACACTTGTTGTGAGCAGCTGATTGGACGGAGAGTTCTAATCAGATTAAAGACGGACCTGATTAATTAGTTTCTGCAGCTGGTTGTTGATCTCTCCACATCACATGAAAATATGAGGATGATGATGTTTTCATCCTGTTCACACTCTTCCTGATGACATGTTTGAACGCTGCTGGTGACACTTTGGAAGAAGTCATGAATCAGTTGTGACTTTGAATATGGATGTTGATCTGAGAGACGCTGATTTACATGAAGGAGAAATGCAACCAGAGCACCTCCAACAAACTATATCATCTTAGATTTTTATGGTTTCTTTGCTTTTTCCAACGTGTTCAGACGTGTGCCGCTCTAAGCTCAGGAGCTTATGTTCAAACATTTTTATAGGAGGATCATTTCTTTGACAGATCCTGAATGAAATGATCAAATCAAATCAACTTTATTTCTATAGCACTTAACACACAACACAGTCGATCCAAAGTGCTTTACAAAAGAAAATGAGGAAAACAAAACGACAATGAAAAATAAAAAACACACAAACCCAGAGGAAAATTTTACTGCTGAAGGCTTTCTCCTCTAAGTCTCTGGAGACAAAATTGAGATTCTCACTTCAGCCTCATTTAAGTTTCAAATTGTTCTCATTCGTTTCTCCTAAAATTCACTAGGAGGAATAGTTGAGACCATGACATGAGTCTTATTTGAGACTTAAATGAGAGATCTCATTAATGGCTAATTGTCTTCTTTTTTTTAAATATATTTTTGGCCTTTTTTCCTTTATTTGACAGGACAGCTGATGAGAGATAGGACATGTGGGGAGTAGAGAGCGGGGGAAGACATGCAGGAAATGGTCGACCAGCCGGGAATCGAACCGGCAACCCCTGTGACGAGGACTGTAGCCTCTGTATGTGGGGCGCTTAGACCGCTAGGCCACCAGCTCCCAAAAGAATCCACCCCTTTAATTGTAATAATCTGGCTAAATCCGGTCGGCCCTTTTGCGCCCCATATTTTAAATAAATGGTCTGTCATACCTGTTGTATGAAATCTCTATCTGTTGCAGTTTCTCTCAAATCCACTAAATCTTTGTGAAGTGGTTTTGTTCCACACAGACTTGTAAAGGAAGGACCAGACTGTGAAGTCAAAGAAGAGATCATTCCACATCTAAAGTCCTGATCTTGAAGTGGTTCACATGTTTTAATGAGGATTGTAAGTTTGTGGACAATTACATTGAAATGTTAATTTTGCAGGGCTCTATAAATGTTGATGAAAAGATGAGCTCAGGCTCTTTCTTTGCTCCATCTGAGCTCAACTTGAGACCCAAAAACTGAGTCTGACTAAGACTAAGACTAAGCTGAGACTTTTTACAACTTTTTTTTTCTGGAGGCAAGAATGAGAAACAGGAGACATAAGCTATAGTCTCATTTTGCTTTCAAACAGATCGCATTGTTGTCTAGGAGACAGAAATGAAACACTTTTGAGATCTCCTCTCTAAATTTATTTTCCTATGGGAACAGAGGGAGAGAGAGGGCGTTTTGAGACGACTTTTAAAAGTCTCGTCCGAGGGGGAGAACCGAGCACAGATGGAGAAGGCCCTGTCCCCATTATCAAGTCTCATGGGGAACAAAAAGTGCAAAACCCAAAATGTTAAAGAAACAAAGAGATAAATAAAACTTTGACGCTCCGAGATCATGGCCGGCATAGCGCAGCAGGATCCACTAGCGACGCCTGGGCATGCTTGAGACCCATACAAGCGATGCAGAAGGGATGGGGGTCTCTTCCCCACGCAGCTGGGCGAGACACGACATCCCTTCCTTTGCCGCCACCCTCGTCCCCCTGAGCAGCTTTGGCCATAAAGGAGGAGAGCTAGCTAGCCACACGCCGTCACAAGCGTACCTCGACGTGTTAGCTTGTTTCATAGAAAGTGGGTAAATGTCCGCCACACAACGACTCCTGGTAAAGGTAAATAAAGAGACCAACTAAAATAATTACTCCCAACAAAAAAGGAAGACACGCTCAGCGGCTGCCATGACGGCTGCATCTGTGAACTGTTAACCAAAGTTCAATCAACCTTTATTTATACAGCGCCAAATCACAACGAACGTTATCTCAAGACGCTTTTACAAACAGAGCAGGTCTAGACCTCTATGTCAAATTATGATGCACTTTGCAGCATTTAGCAAGTTACAGTGGAGAGGACAAACTTCCTTTAACAGGCAGAAACCTCCAGCAGGACCAGAATCATGTTAGACAGACTTCCTTTAACAGGCAGAAACCTCCAGCAGGACCAGACTCATGTTAGACAGACTTCCTTTAACAGGCAGAAACCTCCAGCAGGACCAGACTCATGTTAGACACACATCTGCTGAGACCGTGTTGGAGAGAGGGATAGAGGGAGATGAAGAGAGAGAGAGAGATGATAGTGGGGAGACGGGTAGTAGAAGCTGTTGCCGCTGGAGTCTGGACCACGTCCGTATCAGGAGGAACCTACGAGACAAGGGAGCTCAGGGACTCCAGAGAGGTCTATGGTTAGTAACTTTAATGGGACAGGGAGAGTTAAAGTGAGTTAGGAGCTGAGGAGCTAGTGATCTTTATGGGGAAGGAAACGAGAATGGGCAAGTGGGTGCCGGGGTCCCGTCTTAAAAGGGGGATGGTTGATGATTGTCCTACGACAGACGTAGTGGTCTTAGAGCTTCCGTGGTCACGCCAGAGAGCGCTTCCTGAGCAAAGTTTGAAAGAGAACTTACTGTTAACAAAAAATACAAAATACAAAAACCACAGGGACAGGTTCGACATCTAATCCACTAACACAGGAGGGGGGGGGACAGAGGAACTAAATACACAGGGGAACTAAAGAGTGTTGAGGGAAACACCAGGGCAGGAAGTAAACACAGGGGACAACACGAGAGAAGGAACCAAGAGACACATGGGGGACTTAAAGATCTGACAAAATAACTGGAAATCTAAGAAAGAGAGAAACAAAGGAAAAACAACACAAACAAAATGAACTCATGACAGAAACATCGTGAACCGATCTAAGTAAAGCTTGTCCCTTTAAGATGGAACCCTGGCCCCAGCTCATTAAAAGTCACTGAGCTCAGTTGTCATTGCTGAACTCTGACTGAAAATGAATGTAATGGATCAGGGCTGGAAGTCTCAAAGCACCCCCCTCGCTCCCTGACGTTCACCCATGGGTTCAGAGAGTCTACTATCTGTGATCATGGAGGGATAGAAATGTCAAAAACCAAAATCATGTGAAACCTCTAACCCAGACCTGCTTTAATGTGGGTTACCTTTGCTTCAAGTCCAACCAGGACTGAGACTGTCCCTTTAATGTGGGTTACCTTTGCTTCCAGTCCAACCAGGACTGAGACCGCCCCCCTTTAATGCCCACATCTGTTATCAGACATCGATTAAAGCCATATCGCAGAGTAATGCCAAGGTCAGACTACTCAACCTCTGCGTCTGTGGTATGATGTTGACTGTGTCAGATTAAGCGAGCACACAGCCGTAGAGTCGTGCCGGGATTTGATTGGTTAGAACTGACAGACCACATGTTGGAGGAAGAGGGGGCGGGGCTAAAACAACACCCTGAAAGAAGACTGTAAACAAACAACGACGTCCGAAAGCTGCGTTTGATAGATACTGGGTTTGTTCTGTTGTGATGCTAATGGCAGTTGTTCTCCGCCTGACGTGGTCGTCCCCTCAACGACACATCCTTAAAGAGACGCTCGTGACTTTAGCGCCTGCAGACTGCTCTGTCCTCTCATTGGTCGGCCTCACTGTTGAAGTCAGAGAGGAGAATCGACTCTCTGACTTAAAAGTCCTAAATGTCCCAGATGTGTCCCTGATTGTCGTTCACTGTGCCACACTACAGAATTGAATTTTGGGGCCGACTGGTTCCAACACTCTAGATCTGCCGGATGAAGATCTAATCCAGTTTCTCACATGTTTTATGACCTCAGCTTTTTCATACAGAATCAGTAAATGAAGATTAAGATGAAGAACGCCCCAAAATAAGATTACAGACCCCAAAGAATGAGCACACATGTCAGCAGTGGTTCTAAACACGTCCCATTAACAGGCAGAAACCTGGAGCAGGACCAGACTCACGGTGAGCCGCCTTCTGCTTTAGAGAGACGACAACATCCCATCATCTCTCATTGGTCATCAGTCTGCATTAATGTTTACAGGTTCCCCTTCAACGTCTGAAAGAGGTACACACCATCAGCAGCATCAGACCCAGACTCTGCTGACTCCCCTCCCCCTCAAACCCAGGACCCTGAGGTCCCAGACTGTAAGCTCCTCGTCCCGCTGCATGAAGCTCTGCAGCGGCCTGTAAATCCCCTGTTGGACCCCCTCCCCCCCGTCCCTGCATCACAGGGATGAATTTAGCTGACAACATAAACCCTCAGAGGAGGGGGGGGGGGGTAATGAATGAGTTGAAGGACGAGTGTTCGTCACTCATCCCTCTGACGTATGCTGAGCACAGAGAGGGTTAACGTCCACGCCTGGCGAGCAGCAGATGTTGGCGTTGGGAGGAGATTTGTTTGATGGTGTTGAAAGAAGCTGATTGAGAAACTCAGCTTCTGTTTGTTTGGAGACAACAACCGTGATATCATCCGTTTATCTCACTCAGGAACATAGTTTACTCCACGACACGCAGGACAGTCTTTAACTTCAGTCTTCATGGACCGTCTGTGAGGGACGAGACCGTGACGCTGAGGTTTACTTCATACAGGTCAAAGTGCTGAAAACAAAGATGGCTGCTGGGATTCTGTCACTCAGTAAACTTTCATACCAACCTAAAAGAACATCCAAACAGCGTGTTCAAGTTCTCTCATGCAGTGTCCCAACTTGAAAGCAGTGGCGGTTCTGGGGAGGGGCCAACAGGGGCCAGTGCCCCTGTAAAACTGAACCTGGACCCCCCTGTGGCCCCCACCTCCACCTCCAAACAAATATTATACAATAAAAAAAGCTTTGGTATCGCGCCGATGTTACAGGTGGAACACATGTATGTGGCTCTTGGTTCCAGTCCCTTAGAGCGCCAAACAGCTGCTGTCAGTCTGCATGTTGATCTAGTCCACAGTATATATAAGTCTAGTATAAAGGGATGCACTGATGTTTTCAGTCTCTTTAGTCAGGGTTGAATGTGTCCCTCTGACAACACCCTTGGCCCCAGTCTGGCCCCCCTAGCAACATTGGTCTAGAACCGCCACTGCTTGAAAGGACAGACAATCAGACCAAAGGTGACTGCACTCAAATGAGACAACATGTTTCTTATTTTCCTCCTTTTATTTGATTTCTTTCATCTCAGAGTTTTTCAGGAACAGTTCTCACTAATCAGGTGAAAAACCAAAAGACATACCTGCATCAAACACATGCAAATACAACATAATCACAGAGCAAGAAACCACAAAGCAGCATCCAATTCAATTTCACTTAAACAACTGCCTGTCATTGCTTTTTTTTTTTTTTACCACAATTAATATAATTAATAAACCAATTCCATTACCAATTGTCATATCATGTCCTTATGTAGCTTTTAGTCCTTTTTAATCGTATGGTGCTATTTGTACTTTACTTTTCTTCTCTTGTTTGTTTGTTTGTTTGTTTGTTTGTGTTTTGGTTTCTCCTCTACCTTCTTATTCTGATTTGATTTTACTCTATTATCTTTGTTTAATCTTCATCTTTTTAGGGAGCCTTTTTAACATCTGGTAAGGGACTACGGATGTAAACTAGCCTTTTGGCTAACTCTGGCATATTTACAGAAGTGTTCATTCATATCCATGATCCTTTTAAATAATAAATAAATACAAATAAAATGAATTAATTCATCTGTCAGGAGATCTGTCAAAAACGAAGTTATTAAAATAAATATATTTTATTATCTCATATGAAATAGGTCAATTATTTATTGATTAATCATGTATCATGTGTATTTTAAATAGTCCCAATATTTATCTTTTAATTCAAACTTTAATTAAACTCCAGACATTCCAAACAAACATTTCAGGAGCGCGCAGATGAAGCGCGTGCCCGAGCCGGCAGCAGCAGCAGCAGAGATCATCAGCTGACAGACACACAGATCATTAACCAGCTCCTACCGGCTGCCTCTGAGGTTTCTGTAGACTGTCCCCTGCAGCACTGATCCACTCCATACAGCAGGCCGTTTACAGGGCAGTGCTGCTCTCCCAGCGCGCGCTCTGACAGACCTGCACCAGGTGCGCCTGATGAGACCCCCCCCCCTGTGCTTCCGGGTAGACTCTGTGAACAGCTGACTCCTCGTTTATTTAGAGATTTATATATTTCATATTAACTCACTCATTCATGATTTAGTATATTCATCTAGTCATTATTGTAATATATTATTTGTTTATTGATCTCTTTATTTATTCTACATAGCAGCAGAAGTTTTAGTCTTACTAAGATACTTATTTTCATTACCTCACTTAGGATAAAGTTAAAGATAAAACATACAATTGTATTTATAGTCATTTTAATATATTAAAGCCTAATTAATTATAATTAGTAAATTTTTCTAGTCAAGTCAAACTTTATTTATAGAGCACATTTTAAAACAACTGCAGCTGACCAAAGTGCTGTTCAAGCTTAGAAACACAATCAGTAAAAACAAATAGTTAAAATAATTTAAAAGAGCAGATATTTATAAAAAAAAAAGAAATTTGATCTGTTTATTGATTTATTTATTCTATTTGTCTATCTCTTTATTTATTCTGCATAGCAGCATAAGTTTTAGTCTTACTAAGTTGATTCTTATTCTCATAAACTCACTTAGGATAAAGTTAACCCTCCTGTTATGTTCGTTTATATGGAACAGCAATAATGTTCCTGGGTCAATCTGACCCGGGGCATATTCAATTATCCAAAAGTGTCAGAACCCCAAAAAATCCCAATACACATTTTTTAAATCTTATTTTTTAACTCCATTATTAACCATTTAAATCAGTATTAAGTGCATTGGTGTTCTTTAATCCTCACAGATCATGGTTCAATGAGGATAACTCGTTTTCATTAAAATTCATGTTGAATCTTTTTTTAAAGGTGACATATCATGCTCTTCTTCATCAACATATATTGGTCTAAGAGGTCCCCAAAACATGTCTTTAAAGTTTATGCTCATAAAAACACTTTGAAATCAGATTCTGGTCTGCCTGTAAACCCCTCTTCTTCAGCCCTGCTCAGAACAGTCTGTTTTCTCTCTGACCACGCCCCCTCAGGAAGTGGGTGTGGCCTCCTCGGCTGTCCGGCACGTTGATCTAATGTTTACATGTTGGCTGAATATACACGGCTGCTCACAGACCCGCGTTACTTCAACCCTCTGAATCTGATCCAGAATCTGATCCTGACGGAGAGGCGCCTGCAGCAGGACCTTTCTGAACCATTGGTCACAGATTTAGTGTTTCTGGTTGTTTTATTTGTCAGCATGTCGACGTGTGTCTTGATACACAGCTACCAACACGTAGCTATGTGGCTATGCTAACTAGCGCTAGCACTTTTCCATGAAAACTAAAAATCATCCACTAGATCTTCAAATCTGCAGACGTGGGGAGTCAAAGCGACCTTTGTGTTTATTAAGACAGCCTACAACTAGCATGCCTCCCTCCTAAGCTCCTTGTTAGCACACATGTGTGCAGGGAATGAAAAACGGAGGAGGGGTTGAGTTGTATTTTATACAGTCTGTGGGCTGAACAAGCTCCGAGCTCTGACTTCCTGTTACAGACCGGATGGCGTTGTGACGTATGAAAAACACTGAAAACTGAAACGGCTGGTTTCAGCACACATTTACAGAAAGGTGGAGAAATCAGAACAGGGGCAGAATGGAGTCTTTGACTGTTCAGGGGGTTTGTAGACAGGGACACAGATTTCAGGGAGAGAACCATTAAGAAGTCCAGTCTGCAGGATATGTCACTTTTAAAGCACATTGGAAATCCCTAAATATAAATACAATAGTTTTACATGACATTGATTTTTGTTTATTTTATTTGACATTTTGAAATGTATTTTTTTTTTTGTATGAAGTGATGTTGATAAATTAAAAAGACTCCTCTTCTGTCACATGCTGCTCAGATTTTTATTCTGCATTAAGCAGGTTTGGCAGATACTTCCTAAAATAGACTTTAAGGGTCAATTTGACCCGCAACATAACAGGAGGGTTAAAGATAAAATATTGTATTTCTAGTCATTTTAATATATTAAAGCCTAGTTAATTAGAATGAGTTCATTTTTCTACTGTTATTTATTCTATTCTTACAGTTTGACTTGACAGGCGTTGAGGTGTAGTGAGGGAAGTAATAGGCGGCTTATTTCGATCCTTTATTCCAGGTTTAAATGAAAAGGTTTTCAGGAGAGACTCAGACTGAGTACAGAACTCTGACATCATGTTTTTGTTTGTTTCATTCCAGGACTTGGTCGGTCTGCTGCAAATCCAAAAGATCCCCCCGTATCCCCATCACCAAAACCCCCAGTTCTTTGGATCCTCAGGAGGACTACATCCCAACAGAGACTGCTGAGGACTCAAAGACCTCCAGCGGGTCTCACCTCACCCCTGAGGACACTAGAAGACATTGGGATGTTGATCCTTCCTCATCAGGACCTGCTGTCCTACAAACTATCAGACGTCACAGTGAGAGGTCTAAGACTTCATCTGAGGTGCCCGGGTCAGAGACACTACTCGGCTAAAGACAGGAGGACTTTGTGGACCGTGAGGAACGATGGAACCATCAGGGACAAGAGAGAATGTCGTGTGTAACTTCATGATCTGATCATGATCTGCAGGAGGAGGTTGAAGGTTGTTGGTATTTTTCCCAGACTATGTAAAACATGTCCGTCGTCTCAGTGCTGTCATCAATGAAGAAGCTATCCTTGGAGGTCGCCATATTGGAAATGCAAAGAGCTCTCAGTGAATGAGGCGGGGCATCAACTAAGCAAGACTTGAAACCTGCAGAGCTCTACGGCACGCCCAAAGCAATGCTTGAGGACCAGCTGGGCGAGAGGGAAGATACAAACCAGGGTCAGACACACCAAGTCTTCCACCTGTAAGCATTGTGTCAACAAAACTACAACCACACGGGACCAGGTCCTGTGCTGAGGTGAAAGCCTCCCCTGCCTCAGATACCTTCAGATGTCAGAGCGGCGTCACGGCGATCAGATCCTCCGTCCCTCTGAGCGTCAGAGTCATGATCAGTGGTTACTGTGCACATTTGTTCCTCCTGCTTAATCTCACTTCCTTCTAAAAACGATGAAACCCTCCTGGACCAAAAGACTCTCGCCTCCCGCATCACGTCCTCCCCGCTGCTCATTGGCTCTGGCAGCGCCTGACAGATGATCCAACCCCCGAGTCTTTAGCGGACTCGTGCCACCGAGGCCTGGACCGGGTAAATCCTCTTACATAAAACAGCCAGCCAGCTGAGCATCCCACCAATGGCTGCGGCCCATCCATAATATGAATTGCACAATTACCCCCCCCCCTTCCATATTTCATGTTTGAGGATTAAGTGGTGACTGTGGTCGGGTATTAGGAGCCTGTATTATGGACTTGTTTTTGCCCTGTGCTGTTTTTTTGTCCGTTGGGAGCGTTACGTAAGCGTCAGGTTGTCAACAGGCGGAGATTTCGCCGTGTCCAGGCCTGACCTGACGGCTCATCTGATGCCCACATGTGGCTGAAGGCCGAGCTCGCCACGGCGACACGCAACCAACACTGGAACATCACACTGTGTGTGTGACGTAGAGACGGAACTCCAGGGACTCCACCGTCACTGATGCTGTGATGACACGTCCTCCAGCCGGCTGCAGAGACTTCCTGTCCGACCTTTGACCTTCAGAACCTGTAGAAACATACGTAGCTCAAAAGATAGGAATCTAACGCTGTCTCCTAGAGGCAGGCTGTCGTCTCCTAGAGGCAGGCTGTCGTCTACTAGAGGCAGGCTGTCGTCTCCTAGAGGCAGGCTGTCATCTCCTCGAGGCCGCCAGTCGTCTCCTAGAGGCAGTCTGTCATCTCCTAGAGGCAGGCTGTCGTCTCCTAGAGGCAGGCTGTCATCTCCTAGAGGCAGGCTGTCGTCTCCTAGAGGCAGGCTGTCGTCTACTAGAGGCAGGCTGTCGTCTCCTAGAGGCAGGCTGTCGTCTCCTAGAGGCAGGCTGTCGTCTCCTAGAGGCAGGCTGTCGTCTCCTAGAGGCAGGCTGTCGTCTCCTAGAGGCAGGCTGTCATCTCCTAGAGGCAGGCTGTCTTCTCCTAGAGGCAGGCTGTCGTCTCCTAGAGGCAGGCTGTCGTCTCCTAGAGGCAGGCTGTCGTCTCCTTGAGGCCCCCGTCTCCTAGAGGCAGGCTGTCGTCTCCTAGAGGCAGGCTGTCGTCTCCTTGAGGCCCCCGTCTCCTAGAGGCAGGCTGTCGTCTCCTAGAGGCAGGCTGTCGTCTCCTAGAGGCAGGCTGTCGTCTCCTTGAGGCCCCCGTCTCCTAGAGGCAGGCTGTCGTCTCCTAGAGGCAGGCTGTCGTCTCCTTGAGGCCCCCGTCTCCTAGAGGCAGGCTGTCATCTCCTCGAGGCCGCCGGTCGTCTCCTAGAGGCAGGCTGTCATCTCCTAGAGGCAGGCTGTGGTCTCCTAGAGGCAGGCTGTCGAACCCCTCGAGGCTGTGGTCTCCTCAAGGCAGTTGTCTCCTAAAGGCAGGCTGTCGTCTCCTTGAGGCCGCCGGTCGTTTCCTAGAGGCAGGCTGTCGTCCCCTTGAGGCAGGCTGTCGTCTCCTAGAGGCAGGCTGTCGTCTCCTAGAGGCAGGCTATCATCTCCTAGAGGCAGGCTGTCGGCTCCTAGAGGCAGGCTGTCGTCTCCTTGAGGCAGGCTGTCGTCTCCTTGAGGCAGGCTGTCGTCTCCTAGAGGCAGACTGTCGTCTCCTTGAGGCAGGCTGTCTTCTAGAGGCAGGCCGTCGTCTCCTTGAGGCAGGCTGTCGTCTCCTAGAGGCAGGCTGTCGTCTCCTCGAGGCAGGCTGTCGTCTCCTAGAGGCAGGCTGTTGTCTCCTGGAGGCAGGCTGTCGTCTCCTAGAGGCAGGCTGTCGTCTCCTAGAGGCCGCCGGTCGTCTCCTAGAGGCAGGCTGTCGTCTCCTTGAGGCAGGCTGTCGTCTCCTAGAGGCAGGCTGTCGTCTCCTTGAGGCAGGCTGTCATCTCCTAGAGGCAGGCTGTCGTCTCCTAGAGGCAGGCTGTCGTCCCCTCGAGGCTGTGGTCTCCTCAAGGCAGTTGTCTCCTAAAGGCAGGCTGTCGTCTCCTTGAGGCCGCCGGTCGTTTCCTAGAGGCAGGCTGTCGTCCCCTTGAGGCAGGCTGTCGTCTCCTAGAGGCAGGCTGTCGTCTCCTAGAGGCAGGCTATCATCTCCTAGAGGCTGGCTTTCGTCTCCTAGAGGCCGCCGGTCGTCTCCTAGAGGCAGGCTGTCGTCTCCTTGAGGCAGGCTGTCATCTCCTAGAGGCAGGCTGTCGTCTCCTTGAGGCAGGCTGTCATCTCCTAGAGGCAGGCTGTCGTCTCCTAGAGGCAGGCTGTCGTCTCCTAGAGGCAGGCTGTCATCTCCTAGAGGCAGGCTGTCGTCTCCTAGAGGCAGGCTGTCGTCTCCTCAAGGCAGGCTGTCGTCCCCTAGAGGTAGGCTGTCGTCTCCTAGAGGCAGGCTGTCGTCTCCTTGAGGCCGCCGGTCGTCTCCTAGAGGCAGGCTGTCGTCTCCTAGAGGCAGGCTGTCGTCCCCTTGAGGCTGCCGGTCGTCTCCTAGAGGCAGGCTGTCGTCCCCTTGAGGCTGCCGGTCGTCTCCTAGAGGCAGGCTGTTGTCTCCTAGAGGCAGGCTGTCGTCTCCTAGAGGCAGGCTGTCGTCTCCTGGAGGCCGTCGTCGTCTCCTGGAGGCCGTCGTCTCCTCAAGGACGTTGTCTCCTTGAGGACGTCGTGTCCTCGTCTCCTCAAGGTCCTTGTTTCAGGTTTCTTGTGAATATTTAAAAAGTGCTGCTGAAGAGGACCAGCGTATTTTATGATCCTCTTAAAGAGAGAACATGAAGCTGATAAATTATGAAGAATATTAAATCCTGATTTTATTCTCTGTAGGAGTCAAAGCTACAAGCGATGTTGGGTCTGCTTCCCAAAGTCTTCATAGAAATGAAACTGTTCCCGTGGTTTCACAGGAAGTGAAAGGTTCTCTTTTATTTTGAAATCCTGTAGAGAGATAACGTTGGGTCTTCTTTTTGCCGTTCGTGTTTCTGTGTTTTTATCTTCCTGCTGTTCTCAACGACGGAGTGTTCGGGCCACACAGAGGGAACACATTCATTCATTCACGTCAGGAATAAAGTCGTAAAATTAACGAGGACAAACATTTTTACTACGATAACTTTACCGAATAAATTCACAACTTTGTTCTGCGGTTAGCCTGCGTGTTTAAGGCGTTTAGTCTTATTTTGAAAGGACAGCTCAAGAGAAGGACAGGAAATGTGGGGAGAGAGAGGAAACTTTATTCTCGTTAACTTACGACTTTATTCTCGTTAACTTACGACTTTATTCTCGTTAATTTACGACTTTATTCTCATTAATTTACGACTTTATTCTTGCAAACTTACGACTTTATTCTCGTAAACTTACGACTTTATTCTCCTAAACTTACGACTTTATTCTCGTTAACTTACGACTTTATTCTCGTAAACTTACGACTTTATTCTCCTAAACTTACGACTTTATTCTCGTTAACTTACGACTTTATTCTCCTAAACTTACGACTTTATTCTCGTAAACTGACAACTTTATTCTCCTAAACTTACGACTTTATTCTCCTTAACTGACGACTTTATTCTCCTTAACTGACGACTTTATTCTCGTAAACTTACGACTTTATTCTCCTAAACTTACGACTTTATTCTCCTAAACTTACGACTTTATTCTCCTAAACTTACGACTTTATTCTCGTAAACTGACAACTTTATTCTCGTTAACTTACGACTTTATTCTCCTAAACTTACGACTTTATTCTCGTAAACTTACGACTTTATTCTCGTTAACTTACGACTTTATTCTCGTTAACTTACGACTTTATTCTCCTAAACTTACGACTTTATTCTCCTAAACTTACGACTTTATTCTCCTTAACTTACGACTTTATTCTCCTAAACTTACGACTTTATTCTCGTTAACTTACGACTTTATTCTCCTAAACTTACGACTTTATTCTCGTAAACTTACGACTTTATTCTCGTAAACTTACGACTTTATTCTCGTTAACGTACAACTTTATTCTCGTTAACGTACGACTTTATTCTCGTAAAGTTACGACTTTATTGTCGTAAACTTACGACTTTATTCTCGTTAACTTACGACTTTATTCTCCTAAACTTACGACTTTATTCTCGTAAACTTACGACTTTATTCTCGTTAACGTACGACTTTATTCTCATAAACTTACGACTTTATTCTCGTTAACTTACGACTTTATTCTCGTTAACTTACGACTTTATTCTCATTAATTTACGACTTTATTCTCGTTAACGTACGACTTTATTCTCGTAAAGTTACGACTTTATTGTCGTAAACTTACGACTTTATTCTCCTTAACTTACGACTTTATTCTCCTAAACTTACGACTTTATTCTCCTAAACTTACGACTTTATTCTCCTAAACTTACGACTTTATTCTCCTAAACTTACGACTTTATTCTCCTAAACTTACGACTTTATTCTCCTAAACTTACGACTTTATTCTCGTTAACTTACGACTTTATTCTCCTAAACTTACGACTTTATTCTCGTTAACTTACGACTTTATTCTCGTAAACTTACGACTTTATTCTCCTAAACTTACAACTTTATTCTCGTTAACTTACGACTTTATTCTCCTAAACTTACGACTTTATTCTCGTAAACTTACGACTTTATTCTCGTTAACTTACGACTTTATTCTCGTTAACTTACGACTTTATTCTCGTTAACTTACGACTTTATTCTCGTAAACTTACGACTTTATTCTCCTAAACTTACGACTTTATTCTCCTTAACTTAGGACTTTATTCTCGTAAACTTACGACTTTATTCTCTTTAACTTACGACTTTATTC
This sequence comes from Notolabrus celidotus, assembly GCF_009762535.1. Taxonomy (NCBI): domain Eukaryota; kingdom Metazoa; phylum Chordata; class Actinopteri; order Labriformes; family Labridae; genus Notolabrus; species Notolabrus celidotus. Next base: position 114,535 of record NW_023260012.1, on the reverse strand, counting down.
TCCTAAACTTACGACTTTATTCTCGTAAACTTACGACTTTATTCTCCTAAACTTACGACTTTATTCTCCTAAACTTACGACTTTATTCTCGTAAACTTACGGCTTTATTCTCGTTAACTTACGACTTTATTCTCCTAAACTTACGACTTTATTCTCGTTAACTTACGACTTTATTCTCGTTAACTTACGACTTTATTCTCATTAATTTACGACTTTATTCTCGTTAACGTACGACTTTATTCTCGTAAAGTTACGACTTTATTGTCGTAAACTTACGACTTTATTCTCGTTAACTTACGACTTTATTCTCCTAAACTTACGACTTTATTCTCCTAAACTTACGACTTTATTCTCCTAAACTTACGACTTTATTCTCCTTAACTTACGGCTTTATTCTCGTTAACTTACGACTTTATTCTCCTAAACTTACGGCTTTATTCTCGTTAACTTACGACTTTATTCTCCTAAACTTACGACTTTATTCTCGTTAACTTACGACTTTATTCTCGTAAACTTACGACTTTATTCTCCTAAACTTACAACTTTATTCTCGTTAACTTACGACTTTATTCTCCTAAACTTACGACTTTATTCTCGTAAACTTACGACTTTATTCTCGTTAACTTACGACTTTATTCTCGTTAACTTACGACTTTATTCTCGTTAACTTACGACTTTATTCTCGTAAACTTACGACTTTATTCTCGTTAACTTACGACTTTATTCTCCTTAACTTAGGACTTTATTCTCGTAAACTTACGACTTTATTCTCTTTAACTTACGACTTTATTCTCCTAAACTTACGACTTTATTCTCGTAAACTTACGACTTTATTCTCTTCTGACTTCATATTTAAGATAAGATTATTCCCTCTCGGTGATTATTCCCTCTCTGTGATTATTCCCTCTCAGTGATTATTCCCTCTCTGTGATTATTCCCTCTCAGTGTGGCCTTACTCTCCGTCCTCGTGTTCGGCACTCAGAGGAGCGTCTCTGAAACACGGTTCATTAATCGGTTTGATTTCACAGCGTTTATATTTCAGACTCTTCAGTTTGACTTTAGGAGACCTTGAAGATAAAAGAAATGATCCTGATGTTTGTTCTGAATGTTTGTTCTGAATGTTTGTTCTGAATGTTCTCATGTTTCCAGAACATGCTGCACAAAGATGAAAGTTTCACCCTGTAATTAAAAGAACAGATTTATAATAAAATATTAAAACCTGTGTGTTTGTTGAAGGTCTTCATCCTGTTGAAGGTACGTCTCTTTGGATCCACGTTCAGTGATGTAGAGTGTTTTTATGTTTGTCGGCCATTTTGTTCAGGTTTTAAAGCAGCAGTAAAAACTCCTCTGTCGTCATCGTGCGTTACTCTGAACTGCTGGGATTAGAGGAGCATCCTAATCTGCTCCCTTTCACTTTGAGAAAATGGAATTACATAACCACAAATTCAACTTAGTGGGGCACTAAAGAGGGAAACAGCCTGAACGAGCAGAGCCGGTCGGACACTCTGTCTCTCTCCGTTTGCTGCTTTCTTCCTCTCACATGTTCGGACTGTAAATAAGAGCCGGACCTGAGAGTGAGCCGCCGTGCAAACATGGACACAAGAGAGAGCAGGAACACAGGAGAGAGCAGGAACACAGGAGAGAGCAGGAACACAGGAGAGAGCTGGAACACAAGAGAGAGCTGGAACACAGGGGAGAGCAGGAACACAGGGGAGAGCAGGAACACAGGAGAGAGCAGGAACACAGGGGAGAGCAGGAACACAGGAGAGAGCAGGAACACAGGAGAGAGCTGGAACACAGGAGAGAGCAGGAACACAGGAGAGAGCTGGAACACAGGAGAGAGCAGGAACAGAAGAGAGCTGGAACTCAGGAGATAGCTGGAACACAGGAGAGAGCAGGAACACAGGAGAGAGCAGGAACACAGGAGAGAGCTGGAACACAGGAGAGAGCAGGAACACAGGAGAGAGCAGGAACACAGGGGAGAGCAGGAACACAAGAGAGAGCTGGAACACAGGAGAGAGCAGGAACACAGGAGAGCAGGAACACAGGAGAGAGCTGGAACACAGGAGAGAGCAGGAACACAGGAGAGAGCTGGAACACAGGAGAGAGCAGGAACACAGGAGAGAGCTGGAACACAAGAGAGAGCAGGAACACAGGAGAGAGCAGGAACACAGGAGAGAGCTGGAACACAGGAGAGAGCAGGAACACAGGAGAGAGCTGGAACACAAGAGAGAGCAGGAACACAGGAGAGAGCAGGAACACAGGAGAGAGCTGGAACACAAGAGAGAGAAGGAACACAGGAGAGAGCAGGAACACAGGAGAGAGCAGGAACACAGGAGAGAGCTGGAACACAGGAGAGAGCAGGAACACAGGGGAGAGCAGGAACACAGGAGAGAGCAGGAACACAAGAGAGAGCTGGAACACAGGAGAGAGCTGGAACACAGGAGAGAGCAGGAACACAGGAGAGAGCAGGAACACAAGAGAGAGCAGGAACACAGGAGAGAGCAGGAACACAGGAGAGAGCAGGAACACAGGGGAGAGCAGGAACACAGGAGAGAGCAGGAACACAGGGGAGAGCAGGAACACAGGAGAGAGCAGGAACACAGGAGAGAGCAGGAACACAGGAGAGAGCTGGAACACAGGAGAGAGCAGGAACACAGGAGAGAGCAGGAACACAGGAGAGAGCTGGAACACAGGAGAGAGCAGGAACACAGGAGAGAGCAGGAACACAGGAGAGAGCAGGAACACAGGAGAGAGCTGGAACACAGGAGAGAGCAGGAACACAGGAGAGAGCAGGTACACAAGAGAGAGCAGGAACACAGTAGAGAGCAGGCACACAGGAGAGAGCAGGAACACAGGAGAGAGCAGGTACACAAGAGAGAGCAGGAACACAGGAGAGAGCAGGAACACAGGAGAGAGCAGGAACACAGGAGAGAGCAGGAACACAGGAGAGAGCTGGAACACAGGAGAGAGCAGGAACACAGGAGAGAGCAGGAACACAGAGGGTTAAATACTCTAAAATCTCTCTGCATTAGTAAAGGTATAATCATTAAAGAGATGTGCAGACTGGTTCTCTTTAGGAGCGTCAGTGTTGCATTCAGGGACCTTCACATGTTGTTTTTCATGCTGCAGGCCTGTGCTACAGTCACGTTTCATTGGCAGACTGAAAGATTGAAAAACAAAAAAAGAAATGCAGAAAAGAAATGTTTCTTTTGGAGGCGTGTGCAAGAAGGAACCTTAAAGAACCTCTGCAGGGTTCTCTCCTACAGAGCAGAGGAGCCGGTCTGTGTTTGTAGCAGGAGGCTGAGACTCAGAACGAGGCGCAGGTGTGTTTCAACGAGAGACAGGTGTGAGGGATGAATCTGAAACACTGCGAGGACACCTAGTGGAGAGAGGAGGAATCACAGGGCATGCACATGTCAGTGAGTGATGGAGGAAGAAGAGAGGACAGGAGGTTGTTGTGTGTTAAAGTACTGAGAGATGTTTATGATGTTAAAACTCCACAAACAGAGGATCATACTCATCGTACATCACAGCAGCTTCTTGTCCTCAAAGGCCACCGTCACTTCCCCGACAGGAGGGGTGAGCAAGGGAGCGCTCTAAATCTACACACTGTACCTTTAAGGTTTTCTTGTCTGCACACAGATTGAGAAAAACTTGATCCAAGGATGAATTTTTAAAGTTGAACTTCTTTGAAGTGTAACTTCTTAAAGGCGGATCGTCACTCTGGAAGTTCAGTAAGTATGAAGTTTGTATCAGTGATGAAAAATAAGCTTCTTTATTAATATGAGTGTTTTTATTTTACTACTTTAAGGCCTGTCATTCTCTAGAGTATGCATCTGAACTCACCTCTCTGTGATCCTCTGCATCTCTTCTGTTGAAGAACTGTTCAGTAAAAAAACCACAATAAACCCGTCTCTCTTGTGTCGTGATTTTATTCCAACAATCGTTCTTTTCCTCATTGAATCGTTATTAAAGCATTTTTAAAATCCCTTCATTGATGCAGCGTTTGATAAGCTCAGAGGTCGAATCATGCACCGACACCTGCTGCACGTCTACTTCCTGTCTCTCTCTCTGCAGTCCAATCAAAACAGACATCCTCCTCAGGTTTTAATTCTGTCTTCTTCAAGTTAACGTTCTTTATACTTTAAATCTCCTCTCTCAGATTAACTGACAGATTATTAAAATAATAAATTAAAGACATGTTTTGTTTTTCATGCTCTCCTTTTGTGTTTGAAATAAAAATGTCAATGCAACATGTTTCCCTTTTTAAAGCACGGTGCACATCATGCAGTCCAGTCGCTTGTGTGAAGGTGCTGCCCCCTGGTGGTCAACATTTGATTTACCCTTTTAAAAAATAAAAAATGCAAGAGTGACTTCTGAATTATTTAATTATCTGCAATTAAGATAAAACCTCAAGTGTGTCCTAAGCACAGCTTTTGCTGCAGTTTTTATGAATGTAAAGTATTCATTTCTGTGAATAAATATAATTTTTTGCATCATTTATTCTGGTTATATTTGTATTTTTTATATAAGATTTTTCAGCATAATTAAAAAGATATTTCTTGTCATATTTTAATAATTTGATCTTAATAATTGCCTTCATCTTTCACTTATTATTTATCTGACTCATTAATTATTTAATTTAATAGTTTTTTTTTAAATATTATTTGTATGTTTATTAGTTACAGATACATTAATTCTGTATCTGTTTCATGTGGTTATTTATTATTTAATTTTATGATATTTATTATGGATTTATTATTCATATTAAATTTCTTGAGCATAATTTTAAAAACATAGTTTTTGTCATATTTTCATAATTTGATCTTAATCATTATCTTGATCTGTCACTCATTATTTATCTGATTCATGTGATTATTTATTATTTAATTTATTATTTTTATTATTATATTACATTTATGAGGCATAATTTAAAAAGATATTTTTTGCATCATATTATAATAAATGTATTTAAATTATTGCCTTCATCTTTCACTAATTATTTATGTTTCATGTGATTATTTATAATCTAATTTAATATTTACTCTTGATTTATTATTTTTGTTATTTATGTTAGAAATCTTAAGCATAATTGAAGAAACTGATTTTTTGTCATATTTTAATATTTTTTTCTTAATTGCCTTCATCTTTCACTAATTATGTATCTGATCCATGTGATCATTTATAATTTAATTTAATATTTATTATGGATTTAATATTTAGGTGTCATAAAGCTGCATGTTCTTTGTTTTCCTCTGATCTGTTATTTTGAACCAGTATAAATAAAGTGACTTTGATTCCTGGAGGGACGTGTTTATGTTTGAGACTTAGTTCATGCAGAGTCCACGATGCAGACTCTGGATCCTGATCCAGATGAACATCCCCGGGTTTAAAGGGGACATATCAGGCTTTTTTCATCAACATACATTGGTCTAAGAGGTCCCCAAAACATGTCTTTAAAGTTTATGCTCAAAAAAACACTTTGAAATCAGATTCTGGTCTGCCTGAAAAGTCCTCTTCTTCAGTCCTCATCAGAACACTCTGTTTTCTCTCTGACCACGCCCCCTCAGGAAGTGGATGTGCCTCGGCTCTCCAGGACGTTGATCTAATGTTCACATGTTGGCTGAATATACACGGCTGCTCAGAGATCGCGTTACTTCAACCCTCTGAATCTGATCCAGAATCTGATCCTGACGGAGAGGCGCCTGCAGCAGGACCTTTCTGAACCATTGGTCACAGATTTAGTGTTTCTTGTTGTTTTATTTGTCAGCATGTCGACGTGTGTCTTGGTACACAGCTACGAACATGTAGCTATGTGGCTATGCTAACTAGCGCTAGCACTTATCCATGATAAATAAAAATCATCCACTAGATCTTCAAATCTGCAGACGTGGGGAGTCCAAGCGACCTCTACCAGAAAGGCAGCGGGACCTTTTCTGAAGGATTGGTCACAGATTTAGTGTTTCTTGTTGTTTTATTTGTCAGTATGTAGACGTGTGTCTTGGTACACAGCTACAGCTACAGCTACAGCTATGAACATATAGCTATGTGGCTATGCTAATTAGCACTAGCACTTATCCATGACAAATAAAAATCATCCACTAGATCTTCAAATCTGCAGACGTGGGGAGTCAAAGCGACCTTTGTGTTTATTAAGACAGCCTACAACTAGCATGCCTCCCTCCTAAGCTCCTTGTTAGCACACATGTGTGCAGGGAATGAAAAACGGAGGAGGGGTTGAGTTGTATTTTATACAGTCTATGGGCTGAACAAGCTCCGAGCTCTGACTTCCTGTTACAGACCGGATATTGTTGTTACGTAACAAAAACACTGAAGTCTGAAACGGCTGGTTTCAGCACACATTTACAGAAAGGTGGAGAAATCAGAACAGGGGCAGAATGGATTCTTTTCATTCTCAGGGGGTTTGTAGACAGGGACACAGATTTCAGGTAAAGAACCATTAAAAAGTCCATTTTGCATGATATGTCACCTTTAAAGTCTGGAGCTTCAGAGAGCTCCCTTCAGAAACGTCAGCTTCACTTCAGAGGAGGAAAAAAAACAGTCCAGACCGTCAGGATTTAAACTTTTATTTATACTCTCAGTTTGATCATGTGAAACATAATCAAAGACAAACATGAAAAAACTCTTCAAACACAGATTCATCGACTCCAAGGAGACGAGGACACGAGGAGACGAGGAGACGAGGACACGAGGACACGAGGACATCAGAATAAGTGCTTCAGGTCGGGTGAATACATTCATCATCAGAGCCGGAGAGGCCGTGAGAGTTCACAAAGGTAAGCGGCGTCTACACGCAGGACGACGACGCGTCCTCCACCTGCACAGGTGAGGAGCGCCCGAGAGGCAGGAGGGGTGTGAGGTATTTCAACTACGCAGGGAGGAACACACTTTAAAAGGTAATGCCCATGCAGCGCCCGCCCACACAGGTCGGGCACGCCGTTTTGGTAATAATATGAATATATATATTTAACATACTGCTCATGTTTAAGTCACCCTTCCAGAAAATACACAGGAAATCTCCAGGTAGGAAAACAGACTGTACAAAAACAAGAAGAATATCTCTGTATAAACATTCTGTCATATATCAATATATCCTTTATAGACGGTGCTTTTGGTCTGTAGTAAAGAAAGTGAGTCCACAGTAAAAGACCACAACACTCACAATATACATTCATGTCTCACGCGGCCACCAGGGGGCGCATTTGTCGCTGAGCTACACTGAAGAGAAGACGACAGAGAGGAGGAATAAAGTCCATGCTGGAGTGAAGAAGAGGAATCTATTGCACTGAGAGGAACGAGTCCGACGGAGTCTGACGGGAACAAAGACAGATTTCACTTCCTGTGACGTTTGAGACAAACCGTGAAAACGTCGGAGCTTTTTAAAAACATGGAACAGAAACTGAGATCGTCTTTAAAACATTTCCTCTTTGATTTGACATTTCCTCCTTCAAATTCATCGTTTCAAACTAAAGTCATAAAAACAGAGTCGTGGAAAATCAAGAAAACAAAAAGAACATTCTGGTGTTCGGACACATACGGACATCATGACGCTCGTGTTCAGTCTGAGCCAATCAGATCGCTGCATCACTCCAGAAATTCACACCTGCTGCGCCAGATTCTATCCTGCTAAATTCATCGTCATCTGTCGGCGTGAATCACTAAGGTACGAATAAAGATCATCTTGTCTGTGTTATTATAAGATAGCATGAGAGTATCTTGTTCATACAGGATACTTTTTACAGAATTCAAAACATGATTTTGCCGTTTTTAGGTCACGCAAGATACCAACATTTTTATCCTGTTTGCACAAAAACACTTTTTTGTGAGTGTAATTTACCTTACATGGGAGTTATAGTCTTATTGGCACACACTATCTTTTAAGCTTCAAGTATCTTGCTCAAACAAGATATCAGCCCACATGTTCTCTTAAGATAAAACCTTGATCACACAAGAAATTATCTTGTTTACTAAAAATCATCCTTGTTAGAGTTATTATGGTGGCACAATATTATCTTGCACAGGAAAGTTATCATCTTGTTCACACAGGATACTTTCTTCAGCACTGATGATTTTTTTTTTTAGGTATCTTGTTCATGCAAGATACAGAACTTACTATCCTGTATGCAAAATCTATCAGACACATGTTTGCACATATTATTTTGTGGGAACAACATATCTTGTTCAAACAAGATACCTCGCACTCACAAGACACCTAGTTTCCTTGAGATACAATCTTGAGCACACCAGTCATTATCTTGTCAACTGAAAATCTTGTGCACTTAACTTATCTTGGTTGCACTATATTCTCTTCCACTGAGAAGCTATCTTGTTCACACAGGATAATCTCTTCAGCACTTCTGCTTTTTTTTAGGTATCTTGCTCATGCAAGATACAGAACTTACTATCCTGTATGCAAAATCTATCAGATCCACGTTTGCACAAATTATTTTGTGAGGACAAAATTTCTCACAAGCTGGAAGTATCTTGTTCAAACAAGATATCTAGCCTGCACAAATGATCTCTTAAGATAAAACCCTGAGCACACCAGCAATTATCTTGTTGAAGGAAAATGTCATCCATGTGAGAGTTATGCAAAAAATCATGTTTGTGCAAATAATTTTGTAGGGACAACATATCTTGTTCAAACAAGATACCTCACACTCACAAGACACCTAGTTTCCTTGAGATACAATCTTGAGCACACCAGTCATTATCTTGTCAACTGAAAATCTTGTGCGCTTAACTTATCTTGGTTGCACTATATTCTCTTCCACTGAGAAGCTATCTTGTTCACACAGGATAATCTCTTCAGCACTGATGATTTTTTTTAGGTATCTTGTTCATGCAAGATACAGAACTTACTATCCTGTATGCAAAATCTATCAGATACACGTTTGCACAAATTATTTTGTGAGGACAAAATTTCTCACAAGCTGGAAGTATCTTGTTCAAACAAGATATCTAGCCTGCACAAATGATCTCTTAAGATAAAACCCTGAGCACACCAGCAATTATCTTGTTGACTGAAAATGTCAACAATGTCAAAAATCATCCTTGTTAGAGTTATTATGGTGGCACAATATTATCTTGCACAGGAAAGTTATCATCTTGTTCACACAGGATACTTTCTTCAGCACTGATGATTTTTTTTTTTGAGGTATCTTGTTCATGCAAGATACAGAACTTACTATCCTGTATGCAAAATCTATCAGATCCACGTTTGCACAAATTATTTTGTGAGGACAAAATTTCTCACAAGCTGGAAGTATCTTGTTCAAACAAGATATCTAGCCTGCACAAATGATCTCTTAAGATAAAACCCTGAGCACACCAGCAATTATCTTGTTGAAGGAAAATGTCAACAATGTGAGTGCAAATAATTTTGTAGGGACAACATATCTTGTTCAAACAAGATACCTCGCACTCACAAGACACCTAGTTTCCTTGAGATACAATCTTGAGCACACCAGTAATTATCTCGTTAACTGAAAATCTTGTGCACTTAATTTATCTTGGTTGCACTATATTCTCTTCCACTGAGAAGCTATCTCAGAGCTTACTATCCTGTATGCAAAATCTATCAGATACATTTTTGCACAATCATGTTTGCTCAAATTATCTTGTGGGGACAAAATATCTTGCAAACAGAAAGTATCTTGTCCAGAGAAATAACCTAGCCCTAGCACACCAGCCACTATCTCGTTAACTCCAAAATATTCTGCGTTGTTTAACTTATCTTGGTTGCACTTTATTCTCTTCCTCTGAGAAGTTATCTTGTTCACACAAGTGATCTTGATACTAGATCCTGAACACAAGCTGCCTTACATTAGATATTATCTTACAACCAGAAGTATCGATCTTGTCCAAACAAGATAAGATATAATCGTGCACATGGAAGAGATTATCTTGCCCTCACAAAATGCTATCTTGTTTAAATTTAAATCTGAAATCATTCTGCTGGACTGGATTCGTTTCAGAAGATTAAACCTTCAATTCAACGATGAAGCAGAACTCTCTCCGGATCGTCGGCAGGGTGAGATCTCTAAAGTGATCGTCTCTGATTTCACGTCTTTACAGACCGAACACGACAGAAACATCGGGACTTCAAAATCAACGTGTTAGCATGATTCATACGGAAGCAACCGGCTCGTCAAACATGGAGGTGAAGAAGAAGAAGAATGAATCAACACACACTGAAGGGAAACAGGTGGATCACATGACGTGTGTCGCTGGTTCATCATCAGAGTGAAGACTGAGAGGCTGCAGGGAGACGCTCGGCCACCAGGGGGCTCCAGAGACGAGCTCTCTTTGGTGTCCTCGGGCGTAAAGACACACTTCCTGATGTTTTTACAGCTCTTTGTTAATTATTACATAATTAATAAAGGACATTAATTATAGAATAATATTTCATTAGAATAAGTTATCTTTGGAGGAAAAATTTGGAGTATAAAAATAACAAATTTTGGGGGCATTTATAAAAATTTGGCTTTTTTTTTGACGCTGTATCAAAATCAGTTTGTGCGTCTTCACGTGACGATGTCTGACGTCATATTTGAAATCCTCAAGTCTCCATAAAAACGCCGCTTCAGCCCAGAAAGAGGCGTGAGGCGGGAACAAGAGCGGCCAACAGGTGAGAACATTCATTTACAGTCATCAGGAGGAAGGCAGGTATGTACAGGGAACACAAGGGGGCGGAGTCTGTGGAAGGAGGAGGAGTCTGTGGAGGGGGGAGGAGTCTGTGGAGGTCCAAAAAGTGCCTTCACCAAACACTGAGAGAGGAGGGGCTCAGAGGTCAAAGGTCAGAGGAGGTCCGTGAGGAGGGTTTACAGGACCGTAGAGACGTCCTAACAGCTGTGTGTGTGTGTGTGTGTGTGTGTGTGTGTGTGTGTGTGTGTGTGTGTGTGTGTGTGTGTGTGTGTGTGTGTGTGTGTGTGAGATAATCCTGAGTAATGGGCTCAGCTCACGGCAGGAGCAAAACTGCAGATGACAAACGTTTGGAGGATTATAAAGACATGAAAGTTATTTTCAAACACGCCGCTCAGAGAGAAATAAAGTGTGTGTGTGTGTGTGTGTGTGTGTGTGTGTGTGTGTGTGAGTGTGTGTGTGTGTGAGAGTCGAGCTCTGACTTCATGTTCCTGTTTGACTTCAAATATTAATCTGGTGTTATTTAACATTTCACCTTACGTCAACCAATCTCATCCAGAGACAAAGATATGCATAAATTCATCTGCTGGTTCAACAGGAAGTTCCTGAAAGGATGTTTTCAGGTATCTTGTTTAGTCAAGATTATAGATTTTTTTTTTTTATGTAAACAACTATTTGGATAAACAACTTTAAAATTCCTGAATCAAGAAAAAAAGTCCCAAAAATATGAAAACATGTCATAAAATATTCTAATATAATCTTACATGCATACAAGATAGTATCTGGCGCAATAAAGTCAACATCCTGCACAAGAAGGACGTCATTCTGAGAGTGTGAGTGGGTATCTGACTCTATCATCAGCATGAAAGTGATCATGTGACTCTAACTAACACATTTCAAGTATCTTGTTTACGCAAGATACAAAATGTATCATGCTTTTCACACAAAAGTCACACCTGTGGTCACATATGATCTTGTCTGCACTAAATACTATCTCACATTCAGTAGTTGTTATCTCATTTACAGGAAACATCTTGCGTACAGAGAGTATCTTGTTCACACAGGATATCTTCTGATTATGAAATAATTGAAAAATAAGCAGGAATATTTTAAATAAATGTGATTTATCAAAATACAATTAGAGTCTGTTTTAAAAATTTAAATATTTTGAAAAAAAAAGTTGAATATTTCAAAAAGTTATTCAGAAAAATTTGAATGTTGTAAGTCCTTTAAGGTAAATTAAAATCTGTAATCTTTTTTTTTTAATAAAGATTTAATATTATGGACTAAAGTTAAAAAATACAACATATTTTAAAATGTTAAAATATTTTATTTAGAGTAATTTTCATAATTTGATTTACTACAAAAAAATCCCCCAAATTTAATAATATTTCAAATTTTTTTTTTGAGTTTTGCATCACAGATAGTGAAACATCTGAGGTTCCTGATGCAGTTCCCTGCAGGGCCTCTGGGGGTGCCAGACGCCCTGCAGCAGAGCACCAGACGTGGATCCATCCACTGCAGAAAATAGTCCCACAACAAACATCGTGTTTTTTCAGATTCGTTGACATTAAAAATGTGAAATAACACCGAGTGATCGTGACTCTGAGCAGCAGTGAAAGAAACCAGTGAATGTTAGCATTTTAACCCTTCACCTGCCGTGAGTGGAGTCACCAGGACTGTGTGAGGAGGAGGTTACTGGTGAAGACTGTGTGTGTGTGTGTGTGTGTGTGTATCTGTGTGTGTCCTCACAGCGGCCCGTGCCGTGACTCGTACTTGGCGAGGACGTTCTTCGTGCGTCCGAGCTCTTTCCTCAGGTCGGCCACCTCGTGCCTCAGAGCCGAGTTCTCCTTCTCCAGGAAGTTGGCTCTGATGGCGATCTGGTTCTCTTTGAGCCGCCGCGCGTCCCGGGAACGTTTCGCCGCCATGTTGTTCTTCCTGCGCCGGGCCCAGTATTTGTCGTCCTGCTCAAAGGACACAAGGGAGGAGAGAGGGGACGTGAAAAACTGAGGAAATACTGTAAAGACATTAAAAACCTTCAGAGGAGAGAACGTCTGTCAGAACCGGCTCCAACTTACCTTCAGGTCCTCGGGGATGAACACCTTACGAGCTTTCTTGATCATCGGTTGCGGTTTCAGCTCCTCGGCGGAGAACTTGCGTTTTCGGGGATCGAACATCTCCTGACCCGGGACGCTGGACAGAGCCAGGTCCGCCGGGTCCGGCTCGTATCCGACGGGGACGTGGATGGAGTCCGGGTCGATGGGGGGGCTGGGGGTGTTTCTGGAGCTCGGGAGGCCTGAGGGGAAAAGAGGGAAACGTTGGTGAGATCTAAAATCAAAAAATCAACTTCAGCCTGTTTGAAGAGGAACACAAATATTTAAATAAAGACATAAATATATAAATTAATAAATTAATAAATAAATATATAAATTAATTAATTAATTAATATATAAATAAATAAATAAATTAATAAATTAATAAATAAATAAATAAAAAATTAATAAATATAAAAATAAATAAATAAATAAATTAATTAATTAATAAATATATAAATAAACAAATTAATAAATATAAAAATATATACATAAATAAATATATAAATAAAGACATAAAAACGGACCGGGTGTTTTATTTTCAACTTTCAGACAGTTTGAAAAAAAAGTATTTTGAGCCCAAATCTAAAAAAAATTATAATATTAATTTTATTTAAATTATTTTTAACACAAAAACAAAAATAACACAACAAAATAATTTGAATAAACTGTTGTAAGTTTGCAGAAATTAGTCCAAAAAAATCTGCAAAAATGAAACAAAATAGATTATAAAAAATAAAATACAGACAAATAAAAAAATCAATAAATACAAAATGATAAAAATAAAAATTTTACTTTATTTTTGTCAATATTTGGATTTAAAAAATGAACAAATATAAATAAAAACAACTAAATCAGGATAAATGATGTGTTGCATGTTGAAATTCAATAAAAAAATGTATTCAACAAGAAATTTGAGAAAAAAATAAAATGAACATAAAATCAAAATTTTTGTTTCATTAACAGTTTAATAAATAAAAAATAATTATTCATCAGAAAGGTTTTAATTTAATGAAGCCATCAAATATTAAGTTTTATTCACCGGTCAGTGAAAAATAATCACTCAAAAAAAGACAAAATTTGACATTTTTAAACATTTATGAATATTTAAACTAATCTTAAGCTTTATTTTAATTTTATGTTTTATTATTTAACATTTATTTCCATGTATCAGGTCTGCATCTTTAATATTTTGTCTCTAAATGTGAATTCATGATGACTGAATTTCTGCTCAGGCTGCAGTGACGAGCTGCAGCCAGCAGAGGGCGACATGACAGAAATTAAACCTACAGCAGCACAGTCACAGAGAGTGTGTGTGTGTGTGTCTGTGTGTGTGTGTGTGTGTGTGTGTGTGTGTGTGTGTGTGTGTGTGTGTGTGTGTGTGACAGTGAGGGGTCTGGTAGCAGGTGATAAACAGGAAGTATTTAACCCTGAATAAAGATGTTCTCTGTTTGACACGTGTGATTCCTGGTCCTGGCGGAGGGTTCAGGTGCGACCTGCTGACAGCTTCTTTGTTTCTCTGAGCCGTGTGAGATGTGGAGCGTCACGAGGCGATGCTATGAGGCACTGCGAGGTTATTATGCAATAAAAATCTGAATCTAAATCTGATATTTAAAGAGGAGGTGTAGATGCGTTTAAGGTGATTGTAAATGTCAGCATTAAAAGCAGAAGTTGTGTTTTGTTCCTGAAGTTTCTCTGACTCTGTTGTGATGATTTGTTGTATTTCAGAGAATCAGACCTCTCTGTGTTTCTGTGTTTCTGCAGATTTCACCCTGTTCTCAGGACAGTCGGGCGTTACGTAACTCCATCTGTGGGAGTCTTAATCAGCGCTACCAAACAGTAAAAAATACTCACACGCAGAAACACTCTGAATATAAATAGCTCCCTGACTAAAGAGTAGGAAGTCTGTGTTTTATGGAGTGTTTAAGAGCTGCTTTATTAGCTGTTCTTCAGGAAGTAATCCTCCAAAGAGAACCTCGTTAAGCTGCTGCGTGCTGAGGGTGTATGGAAGGCCGTTTGTGCCAGAAATTAGCAAACAAACCAAAAGAAAGAAAATCGTTATAAAAGGAACAAACATGGAATACTGAAATGATTCTGTGAGGGAGTGAGTTTAATTTAATATTTGTCTCTTAAATGTAGAAATGTAGAAACTAAAGTTAAATTTAAAATATCTTTAAATTTGTCTCCTGATCTCTGTGGAGAGGAGATTTAGGAACGTTTGTATGCAAGCTCCTTTCTGCACAACATTTAAATAACTAACAAACAAATAAATAAACAAATAAATAAATAAATAAATAAGTGAATAAGTAAATGCATTAAAAAATAACAAAATTAATAAGTGAATAAATAAATAAACAAATTAATTAATCAAAAAAGAAAGATGAAAAAA
>NW_023260012.1:18529-99185 GCF_009762535.1 Notolabrus celidotus | reverse complement strand
TGATGCACACACACACACACACACACACACACACACACACACACACACACAGTGATAAAGTGCAGACACAGCACATGTTGACCTCACCTCTCATTGGTCACCCCGATCAGACTGATGTTATTGACATCCAGAATCAGGTCACCTGACTTAAGCCGACCTGGATCAGAGAGTGACAATCAGACGGACGGACTGAGCCGGAGAGGGAGGGGGGGCAGAATAATTCAACTCTGATGATAAGAACAGGAACATAAAAAGCACCCACCGTCCAGAGCTGCCAGCCCGCCAACAATCACCCGCTTGATGTAGATCCCGAACTCCTCGCCCGTCAGCTCGCGGTAGCCCCCGATGATCTTCACACCTGTGCACACACACACACACACACACACACACACATGGACTCAGGTCAGGTGGGACACTTTCTGGACCCAGAGGTCACAGAGATCAGGAGGAAGACACTCACCCAGCCCCTTCTTGCAGTCGCAGAACTCCAACCTCTGTATGGCTCGGTTGATGCCGTGTGGGCCCATGATCGTCCTGGCAACCAGCAAAAACACATCAGATTCAAGAAGAACAAATCAACATCCTGACTCCTCCACACGGCGTCCCTCCCTCCCGCTCGCTCGCTCCGAGGCTGCAGAACATAATCAAATCATCCCAGGATTTTGTCTTTTTCCTCCCCTCCCTCGCTCCCTCCCTCCGTCACATCCAAACCAATAAAATCTGTTGATTGTTAGACGACACGGCGGCAGCGACTTGGAGGTTAGAAACGGACACAAACAGCGTTTAGTCACAATCCAAGGAAACGTCACAGAGCTGTCATTACATCCTCTGATCTCATCTGAGAGGAGAGGCTCATCCGGGAAAGGGCTCCAAAGATCCCCCCGTCTGGTTTGACATGATGCTGCTCTCTGCTGGTCCGGTTCCTGAGTCTCAACCGCTGTCAGATCAGAGCTGCAGAGGCTGACGTCTGAGAGGAGGGAGCGTCTACTGATGATGACAGATTCACAAAACACGCCGAGTCTGAGTCTGAACGCCACCAATCCACGATTTCATTACATGTTCCTCTAAACCTGTCAAAACTCCCACAGACAGGACTCTGTAGTGGAAGTCACTGCATTAAAAACAGACATGACTCTGTAGTGGAAGTCACTGCATTAAACACAGACATGACTCTGTAGTGGAAGTCACTGCATTAAACACAGACATGACTCTGTAGTGGAAGTCACTGCATTAAACGCAGACATGACTCTGTAGTGGAAGTCACTGCATTAAACAGAGACATGACTCTGTAGTGGAAGTCACTGCATTAAAACAGACATGACTCTGTAGTGGAAGTCACTGCATTAAACACAGACATGACTCTGTAGTGGAAGTCACTGCATTAAACACAGACATGACTCTGTAGTGGAAGTCACTGCATTAAATACACAGACATGACTCTGTAGTGGAAGTCACTGCATTATAACACAGACATGACTCTGTAGTGGATGTCACTGCATTAAACACAGACATGACTCTGTAGTGGAAGTCACTGCATTAAACACAGACATGACTCTGTAGTGGAAGTCACTGCATTAAACACAGACATGACTCTGTAGTGGAAGTCACTGCATTAAACACAGACATGACTCTGTAGTGGAAGTCACTGCATTAAACACAGACATGACTCTGTAGTGGAAGTCACTGCATTAAACACAGACATGACTCTGTAGTGGAAGTCACTGCATTATAAACAGACATGACTCTGTAGTGGAAGTCACTGCATTAAACACAGACATGACTCTGTAGTGGAAGTCACCGCATTAAAAACAGACATGACTCTGTAGTGGAAGTCACTGCATTAAAAACAGACGTGACTGTAGTGGAAGTCACTGCATTAAACACAGACATGACTCTGTAGTGGAAGTCACTGCATTAAACACAGACATGACTCTGTAGTGGAAGTCCCTGCATTAAACACACACATGACTCTGTAGTGGAAGTCACTGCATTAAAAACAGACATGACTCTGTAGTGGAAGTCACTACATTAAACACACACATGACTCTGTAGTGGAAGTCACTGCATTAAACACAGACATGACTCTGTAGTGGAAGTCACTGCATTAAAAACAGACATGACTCTGTAGTGGAAGTCACTGCATTAAACACAGACATGACTCTGTAGTGGAAGTCACTGCATTAAACACAGACATGACTCTGTAGTGGAAGTCACTGCATTAAACACAGACATGACTCTGTAGTGGAAGTCACTGCATTAAACACACACATGACTCTGTAGTGGAAGTCACTGCATTAAACACAGACATGACTCTGTAGTGGAAGTCACTGCATTAAACACAGACATGACTCTGTAGTGGAAGTCACTGCATTATTAACAGACATGACTCTGTAGTGGAAGTCACTGCATTAAACACAGACATGACTCTGTAGTGGAAGTCACTGCATTATTAACAGACGTGCAGCAGGCAGAGGTAAAGACCACACAGGGGGAGTCAGTCATCCGGTGAGGGATCAGGTGAACAGGCAGAGGTCCAGAACCCCAGCAGGGATCAGGGAGCGATGAAGGCTAAGTAGTAAGCACATTAGACGATCTGGCACAGGATGAATGGAACTGAACGGTTGGCGGTAACTGGATTGTACTTCTTTAGCTCCTCTCTGGCCTTCCTACCACTGAAAGCGCTTTAAACGACATGCTATCATTCATCCTTACACACACAGCCAGACCCTGACGCTGCTCCCTGCAACACTCACTACATTCATACACTCACTCTTCTTTTGGAGGAATCTTAGAGCTTCCACGAGAAAGCTTCCAGGCTGGAGGGGCGGGGATGAGTCCGCGGATCAGTGCACTTGGGGCTATCGGGTCAGCTGACGGAGGATGGCCTGGACGCAGAGGTTGTGCTCTAAGCTTTTGGTTTTGTTGGCTCCAAGTTGATTTGTTAGAACCGAACAACACTGAGTCATTCATTCCCTCCGCCTTGTTTCCATTGTGACGTCGTGCAGAACCCCATGCAGTGAGGACGGAAACAAAGCCACGCCAGGGACTCAAGTCTTGTGTATCTGATCCGGAGGACTCTGACCTGCCGGATCAGAGACGCAGCAGGAACGCAACGGAGCGGATCCAGTGGAAGTTAACACATTGACTAGAATAGAAACCGATCAGATCTGGTGGAATTTGGCCGTAAGGGAAGGAAAGATGAGCCAAGGAAATGAGTGTTAAGGAAAGGAAAGGAAAGCTAAGGAAAGGAAAGGAAAGCTAAGGAAAGGAAAGGAAAGCTAAGGAAAGGAAAGGAAAGCTAAGGAAAGGAAAGGAAATGATCAATAAGGGAAGGAAAGGAAAGGAAATGATCGCCAAGGAAAGGAAAGGAAATGATCACTAAGGAAAGGAAAGGAAAGGAAAGGAAATGATCACTAAGGGGAGGAAAGGAAAGGAAAGGAAAGGAAATGATTGCTAAAAAAAGGAAAGGAAATGATCGCGAAGGAAAGGAAATGATCGCTAAAGAAAGCAAAGGAGAGGAAATGATCACTAAGGAAAGGAAAGATGAGTGAAGAAAATGAGCGTTAAGGAAAAGAAAAGGAAAGGAACGCAGAGGGAAGGAGAGGAAACCTATCAGATCTGGTGGAATTTGGCCATAAGGGAAGGAAAGATGAGCCAAGGAAAGGAGCATTAAGGGAAAGAAAAGGAAAGCTAAGGAAAGGAAAGGAACACCAAGGAAAGGAAAGGAAATGATCACTAAGGAAAGGAAAGGAAAGGAAAGGAAAGGAAAGGAAATGATCACTAAAAGAAGGGAAAGGAAAGGAAAGGAAATGATCGCTAAAGAAAGGAAAGGAGAGGAAATAATCGCTAAGGAAAGGAAAGATGAGTGAAGGAAATGAGCATTAAGGAAAAGAAAAGGAAAGGAAAGGAACACAGAGGGAAGGAGAGGAAAAAGAAGCTAAGGAATGGAAAGCTGAGGAAAGGAAATGAGCGCTAAGGAAAAGAAATGAGCACCAGATGGAAACGGAGCGGATCCAGTGGAAGTTAACTCATTGACTAGAATAGAAACCGATCAGATCTGGAGCTGAGACGGATCAGAGAAGGACCGGACACAGATCTGGTGGAATTTGGCCGGTATCACCTGGTAGGTTCACTTTGAGAGGTTTTTCTTAAAGCGACAAGAACCAAAACCCAAAGTCACAGAAAAAATCACCAACCAACAGCTCAGCTCTCAGCCCCTCCTGATGTCCTGTGTGGACACATTCAAGGAGGACTACGTCTAACTGTGAACAAAGTGGAGGCAAGTCCAGAAGACTGGGTTTTGCTTAAGGCTGATCCTGTGGATGTTGGTGGCAGCTCGGCGTGCAGCCTCCTTATCAAACATTCATAGATGAAGACGGAGGTTCCTCTGCAGATCATGGAGCTCCTGTTAAAAACTTCTTAGTGACGGCCACAGTGACAGCTCAGCTCTCAGCCCCTCCTGACGTCCTGTGGAGCTCGAGTTGCATCGGAGAAGATGCAAAATTTGTACTTGATACACCAAACAAAATCGTAACATTTTGCAGCTCTGTGGTTGTTAGTGGCAGCTCAGCTTGCAGCTCCCTTATTGGACATCCTCTGCACAGAAGAGCGTGAACTCGTCTCAGTTGGGGAGTAAAGGAGGAGGATACAGCTGCAGATCATTTAAAAAGAGATCAACACAGTGAGCACTGGAAGGATCCTAAAACATGAACAGGCGGGGGCTGTCGAACAAGCTAGCAACAGCTCAGCTTGTAGCCCCTCCTGGTGTCCTCTGTATGCAGGAGAGAAAATCTGTAATTCTGTTTTGGGAGATGAATAATGTGCTTTTTTTAAATTCACAAATCTCTCTGTGGATGTAAGATGCAGCTTGCAGCTACCAGCCTCCTTATTGAACATTAGGAAGGAGCATTTGAAGAGCACTGATTTATTTGACCTGAAACATGTATGTACCGTCTTTAATCATCTCAATAAACAGGACAGTGACAGCTCAGCTCTCAGCCTCCTGATGTGACACAGAAGAGACTCTTCAACATTTAGATCAACTCAACGTGTGACTTTGAAAGTAAACTCCACTTAACCTCCAAAGATAAATCAATGAAAGCATGACTCTGGTTCTGCAGACAGCTCAGCTTGCAGCTCCAGAAGAGCACTCCTTAAACCCTCTCTTTATTGCTGACTTCTTGTTTCACACATGGTTCATTAAAAAGATTCAACACTTCTTTTGTTTCCCTGAAAAGCAGCTTTACTTTTCGTTGTCACAGTTTAAATAAGCACAGATTTAATGACTTCATGTCACGGGTAGAGAGACGCAGAGATTCAGACGACGCCTTGAGACGACCCGAGGATCCTGACACAGTTAACTCCACTCATCATCCTTTATGTGAGTCTCTAATCTCCAGCGCTCAGAGATAAAAGTGAATGTAAAGGTGCAACACTTGACGCTGCAGATGAATCCGTCAAACTAAGTCATCTCTGTTCTTAAGGAGAGACTGAACCACCCTGAGAGTCTGATCCCGCCTGCGCCGCTTTCCTCTGACAGCTTTAGAGACTACTTACTGGATGAACTCCTTCACACCTCCGTCAGTGAAATCCGGCACAGGTGGAGCTGCGTTCAGGACGGTTCGTCTGTTCGAACGCTCTGATGTCATCATGGTGTCCTTCTGCTTTTTGGTGTTTAGGCAGAGCGAGCTGCGAGGCGACGCCGCCGTCAGCGCCGGGCTACATACATACTGTGTGTTACGTAAGAGATAATGTACAGTGATGAGTGGATGAGTAAAGATTGGGGGAGGTGAAGTGGAGGTCACTCTGATCTCTCCGGAGAGGCTTATTTTGAAATAATATGATCCAACTTCACACACAGCTGAAGACTCCACGTGTTCTAACAGGCAGCTGATTAAAATATCAGTCCCTCCAGGATTTCGCGGGATTGTTTTGTGATTGTTGCGTCCCCGAAAAGCCTGAATTTGCGGGACAGCTTTTTGAAAAAATTGCGGTGAAAGTTTCGATTTGCTTTTTTGCTTTTTTCCCCCAATAACATCTCAGGGGCAAATAAATCTGCTAAATTACAGTTGTTTTTAGAAAACATTCTTGATGTGGCCACTGACTGTATTTTGATTCTCTTGATTCACAGTAAAATGCCATGAAAGGACCGTATTGCACATTTACGACGGTCCCTGAATGCACCTCGCAGCGACTGATGCACAGTCAGTTCACGGCACTCTGAAATGCATCTGCATCTTTGATGACGAGGAGTTGATCCAAACTTACTGAATGTGTCTGATGTTTCACCAAACTGGATTAAATCAAGCTGTAGATGCAGAGCTTTTTATGGTAACCACGGCAACAACGTCAAACATCAAATAGTAAACAGACGTCCCCCACGGTTGTGTCTTTGTCACTAACGCACACCGGGGAGTAAAAATCCTCACTGAAGATGAGACAGATGCATGGAGGTGAGGAGAGCTGGTTCATAAAGCACACCTGCTGCAGGTAGAGACCAAGCTAACACTGAGCCCCTCAGATAAGAACTCAGCCTGTCACAGGAAGTCATCACGCCATCTTTAAAGACACACAGCACAGGGGGAAACATGGATTCAACATGTCTTTATTCTTTCTTCACTTCTCTCTTTCTTTCTTTCTTTCATTATTTCTTTCTTTCTTTCTTTCTTTCTTTCTTTCTTTCTTTCTTTCTTTCTTTCTTTCTCTCTTTCTTTCTTTCTTTCTTTCTTTCTTTCTTTCTCTCTTTCTTTCTTTCTTTCTTTCCTTCATTCTTTCTTTCTTTCTTTCTTTCTTTCTTTCTATCCTTCTTTCTTTCTTTTCCTTCTTTCTTTCTTTCTTTCCTTCTTCTTCTCTATTTCTTTCTTTCTTTCTTTCTTTCTTTCTATCCTTCCTTCTTTCTTTCTTTCTTCCTTTCTTTCTCTCTTTCCTTCTTTCTTTCTCTCTTTCTTTCTTTCTTTCTTTCTTTATTTCTTTCTTTCTCTCTTTCCTTCTTTCTTTCTCTCTTTCTTTCTTTCTTTCTTTCTTTCCTTCATTCTTTCTTTCTTTCTTTCTTCTTCTTTCTTTCTCTCTTTCCTTCTTTCTTTCTCTCTTTCTTTCTTTCTTTCTTTCTTTCTTCCTTCATTCTTTCTTTCTTTCTTTCCTTCTTTCTCTCTTTCATTCTTTCTTTCTTTCTTTCTTCCTTTCTTTCTCTCTTTCCTTCTTTCTTTCTCTCTTTCTTTCTTTCTTTCTTTCTTTCTTTCTTCCTTCATTCTTTCTTTCTTTCTTTCCTTCTTTCTCTCTTTCTTTCTTTCTTTCTTTCTTTCTTCCTTTCTTTCTCTCTTTCCTTCTTTCTTTCTCTCTTTCTTTCTTTCTTTCTTTCTTTCTTTCCTTCATTCTTTCTTTCTTTCTTTCCTTCTTTCTCTCTTTCTTTCTTTCTCTCTTTCTTTCTTTCTTTCTTTCCTTCTTTTTTTTTCTTCTTTTTTTCCCTTTTTCCTTTGTCTTTCTGTCTCTCTTTCTTTTTCTCTCTGTCTTTCTCTCTCTCTTTGTTCTTTCCATGTTTCCTCATCCTTTGTTTCCTTACTGGTTCATAAAGCACACCTGCTGCAGGTAGAGACCAAGCTAACACTGAGCCCCTCAATCTATAAATAACAACGTTGTCATGGTCACTTGTCCTGCCTGCTGTCCTCTCTCTTTTCACCCGTTCTCTCTCTGCGTGTTTTGTTGTTGAAAAGTGCCGATCAAGTGAGGACTTACGTTTATGTTCCAAGGAAGTCAAATTGATGACAAACCTGATGACGTGCAGGGGCTGAGATTGAGGTAATTGGTCAAATTTACAGGAAAGTTGCGCTGATTGTAAAAAAATTGCAAAGCCGCGAAAAAATCGCGCTGATTGGTTGAATTTGCGTTGATAGTTGCGATCACGAAATCGCAACTTCCTGGAGGGACTGAAATATCACACAGTCAAAGAGGCGAGGAGCTAAACTTACAAACATGACTCTCTCAGGGAGCTGATAGATTTCCACCTGTGCAACCTTCCATCTGATATATTCAATCAACCAATAAGATGCTTTCAAACTCCTCCTCCACCCATAGGACATTACATTTAGATCTGTCTGAAAGCAACATGAGACGACATCTCATGTCTCCTGTTTCTCATTCTTGCCTCCAGAGACTAAGTCTCAGCTTAGTCTCCCTTTCAGTTCAGAAGGAGATCTGGTCTGAATCTGAAATGGTTCTCAGGTATTTCTCAGGTGTTGTGACTCCTTTTGAGCTCAGGTGGAGAAATCAGGGAGCTCTCTCAGTCTAACCTCATCCATCTGTTTTAGTCAGACTCAGTTTTTGTGTCTCAAGTTGAGCTCAGATGGAGCAAAGAAAGAGCCTGAGCTCATCTTTCCATCAACATTTATAGAGCCCTGCAAAATTAACATTTCAATGTAATTCTCCACAAACTTACAATCTTCATTAAAACATGTGAACCACTTCAAGATCAGGACTTTAGATGTGGAATGATCTCTTCTCTGACTTCACAGTCTGGTCCACAGATTATTATAATTAAAGGGACTGATTCTTTTGGGGCACTGGTGGCCTAGCGGTCTAAGCGCCCCACATACAGAGGCTACAGGGGTCGCCGGTTCAATTCCCAGCCAGTCAACCATTTCCTGCATGTCTCCCTCCCTCTCTACTCCCCACATGTCCTGTCTCTCTTCAGCTGTCCTGTCAAATAAAGGCCAAAAATATATTTTAAAAAAGAGAAGAAAATGATCCATTAATGAGATCTCTCATTTAAGTCTGAAATAAGACTCATGTCATGGACTCATCTATTTCTCCTGGTGAATTTTAGGAGAAACTAATGAGAACAATTTGAAACTTGAATCAGGCTGAAGTGAGAATCTCAATTTCGTCTCCAGAGACTTAAAAGAGAAAGCCTTGAGCAGTAAAATTTCCCTTCTGGGCAGTCCTCCAAAACTTTGCACCGTTGGACTTTAGTGGCTTCAATAAAACCGGTGAAGTGTGTCTCTGTTTATCTGACGTCTCTTCTCACAGAGGACAGAACACACTCCCTTCTCTCCCTGTCTTTATTTACTCCAGTCTCTCTGTGCATCTCTGGACCAGGGTTCATTTTGGCAGCTAGTTTAGATTTAGTCTTAGTCTTTAGACTTCTTGTTGCAGCAGCTCTTTCTTGGTTGTTCTTCTATCTGTTTAGTTCTCTTTGTATTTGGAGCCTGTCAGGACTTTTAAGGACTCATTTGTTGGCCATAGACACCAAACTGACTACGTCTGCAGGGGTGTTTTAACTGTTTCTGTTCCTGTGTGTGTCCGGAGATCCTGTGTAACCATGGTAACATTGTTTACATACAAGATCAGCTGTTAGCAGCTCGTAGCATGTCGATGCAAGCTAAGAAAAGACCACATGGACCTGTCCTTCCACCCACCGTTATGGGGACTGTAAGATCTATCTACGATAAGGTGGACCAGCTAACCCAGCACCAGAGTAGCATCATGCTAACAGAGCTAACACCAACACCACATTGGAAGGATTTCACCTGCTGTGGGCGGACAGGATACAGGAGAGCCAGACTGAACTAACTGGGGAAGAAGGCCAGCTCAGTCCTGGACCCTGTGGAGGTGGTGGCTGACAGGAGGATTATGACCAAGCTGTCGTCTCTGATGAACATTTCTTTCCTTTATATATTCTTGTTAAATTCTTGTTCTGTACACCTTCTTGTTTGCTGCTGGAACTCCATGAATTTCCCTGTTGTGGGACGAATGAAGGAGGATCTTATCTCTTATCTCTTACTCACTGGGTCTTCACTGCACTGGTGGATATTCTCACTCACTAAAAGCATCTCATGCTTTATTTATAGCTTGTAATATTTTGCAATAACACCTTTTTCTGGACTTGCCAAGTTATTGTGATTTACTGTAAGTCTTGTGACAGTTCTTTAAAGTATAAATGAGATAAATTCACTTGCTAAAATTTGAATTTTTGCAGTGCAATGAGGTGTTAATGTGCTGATTGCATGAAAAGCAATCGTTCTTCATTTTTACAAATCAGTTAATGCACTAAATGTTGTTTTTTTAAGTTGCCTGAAGATAAAACTTTATCATTCTAATTAATGAATTACAGTTTTTAAAACACATCTTTTTAAATCTTTATCTGCAAATAAAAGATTCTTTTAGTTGAAAGTTGGAGGAAAAGTAATAAAAGAAAAAAATTGCATGAAAGATTTTATTTTTAGTGCTGGTCTCAATTTTTTTCTAGAGATATAAATTGATAGATAATATTTTTTCTATCTTTTCTCTCTAATAAGACTTAATTTTTCTGACTTTTTCTCTCATATCCTGTTCTATATATTTTGTCCTTGATGTGTCCGTGTCGTCCTTGAAACGATGCACCTTGAACGCAGCGCTGTGACGCCTTCAGGTACCTGCAGCGTTTTTATTAATCCCTCACAAGAAGTTCAGATAATTCAACGACTTCCTCCTGTAATGCATCCCCAACATTTAAATGAGCGCGGTGTATGTGTTGGTTTTCAGCAGCTCTGAGCTCCACAAACAGACGTCAACGTGCCGCAGAGCCAACAGCAGGGACATGAGGAAGCAATTAAACTGATCACTTAATACCTGATAATCTGCATTACCTGCCGCAAGCGATTATCATCACTCACAGGCCGGCTGCCAGGGGAACACGCTGTGACCGCACAGCCGTCTGAGCACACACAACCTGGCTTCTGTGTCTGGGTTTGAATTTACACTGCAGGAGAAGAAGAAGAAGAAGAAGAAGAAGAAGAAGAAGAAGAAGAAGAAGAAGAAGAAGAAGAAGAAGAAGAAGAAGAAGAGTGCCCCTGTTTTTAAAAACAGCGTACCGTGTCTCATGTCGGGCTCAGATTACAGATTAAAGAGCCGTCGTTTCTTGCAGTGACTCATCTGGTTCCCGACCAATCGTAGCTCACTATCTGAGACAAACTGTGATGTCATCAGGAAGAGAAGGAAGTGACCGACTCCCTGGAACGTAAACAAACGTCTGAGGCCGCTAGTGATGTGTCGGTCGCGAACAATCCGGCTGTAAGAGCCGGTTCTTTGAAATGAACGACGCCGGCTCCTGACCCTGACTGGGAGCCGGCTCCTGACCCTGACTGGGAGCCGGCTCCTGACCCTGACTGGGAGCCGGCTCCTGACTGGGAGCCGGCTCCTGACCCTGACTGGGAGCCGGCTCCTGACCCTGACTGGGAGCCGGCTCCTGACCATGACTGGGAGCCGGCTCCTGACTGGGAGCCGGCTCCTGACCCTGACTAGGAGCCGGCTCCTGACCGGGAGCCGGCTCCTGACTGGGGCGTTTTTTTTATTTTTCTAGTCTGTTTCTGTCAAAGACTCACGTGATTGGTCAAGACATGGTGGCGTCTTGACCAATCACGTGTCTACATTGAGCAGAACAGGGAGGGCAGGGGTCACAGACACACATCACAGTGAGCACCAACAGGAGGGAGACGAGAGGGAGAACATGCGCGACAGACAGAGAACACACTGGAAAGGTGAGAAGACGAGTGACTGCAGGAAACACAGTAAACTTTAGACACAGTTCAAAGGCAGAGTGTAGACTGTGTAAGGTGAAAATGTCATCAATCAGGGTCCACAAATAAACCTGCAAAGACACATTAGATCTGTCTGTGAAGGATCTCAGTCATCCAGGTCATGGACATTAGAACTGTTTATCCATCAGTGCAAGAAGTGAAGAATAAAGACAGTGAAGGGAACCTGCTGATAATGAAGGGGTTTAAAAGTTTATAAATAATAAACATAGAGTCAGAGATTGGACCTTTTTGTCTAATTGTGATGGGTCTTGTTTTTTGTACTTTATAATTTAATTTCTGTAGCACTCTGCTCCATGTTGAGAATATAAATAAAGCCTTTAAATGATAAACATTTGATATAATGTATGTTTTTTACATTAGTAATTCATTTGACATATAATTTAACATTATTTTAGGTAATACAGTCATTCAAACAAGAAGACATCTGAGGAGCCACAGTCGGGAAGTCTGTCGTCAGATTTCGTTGAAAACACAGAATCAATGAAACGTGTTTTATTTGAATGTTGGATGAATCTAGGTCGCTCTACACGGACGGACAATATTAAACCTCTAATCTAATAAAAATACTTATTAGAGATACTTGTTGTTGCCTGTTTTATTTGTGTTATTCATTCGTGTATACGTTCGTGAACCCAGCGAGAGCAGCTGCTACTTTATTCGTGTACGAATCTCTGCGAGTCCCCGGGCGGCTGATGAAATCCTGCAGGGAGGATTTGTTTCTGGTGTCCTCCAGGTTGAGAGGATCAAAACAGAAAAACAGACGTGGAGTCTGAGCTTATTGCCGGAGTTCTGTCGGCTCAGGACGCCGTCATTTCCGGATGTTTGTGTCATTTCTGAGCTGTGTCACAGAAGAAAAATCAGAGACTGGGGTGAGTTCTCCGTGAGGACAGTCATGGTTCACTGAAAGGAATCTGTTAGAGCCATATGTGTGTCAATATTATGTGTGGACTGTTTGTGTGTTTGATGCACTTGTGTGGACACTAGGTGGCGGGTGTGTCAAACCAGGTGTAAGAAAGCATATAGGGAAGAAGACCCAATCAGTGGCAGGTGAGCTGCCTACAGTCATGGCCAAAAGTTTTGAGAATGACACAACTATTAATTTTCACAAAGTCTGCTGTTTCAGTTTTTATAATGCCAACTTGCATATACTCCAGAATGTTATGAGGAGTGATCAGCTCAACTACAATTCATTGCAAAGTCCCTCTTTGCCTTGAAAATGAACTTTATCACCAAAAACACATTTCCACTGCATTTCAGCCCTGCCACAAAAGGACCAGCTAACATCATTTCAATGACACACAGGTGTCACACACATTAACACAGGTGTGGGTGTTGATGAGGACAAGGCTGGCGATCAATCTGTCATGATTGAGTGACTGGACACTTTAAAAGGAAGATGGTGCATGACACCATTGTTCCTCATCTGTTAGCCATGGTTACCTGCAAGGAAACACGTGCAGCCATCATTGCATTGCACAAAAAGGGCCTAACAGGGAAGTTTATAGCAGCGAGTAAGATTGCACCTCAGTCAACCGTCTATCCAATTATCAAGAACTTCAAGGAGAGAGGTTCAATTGTTGCCAAACAGGCTCCAGGGCGCCCAAGAAAGTCCAGCAAGCGCCAGGACAGTCTCCTGAAGGTGTTACAGCTGCAGGATCGGGCCACCACCAGTGCAGAGCTTGCTCAGGAATGGCAGCAGGCAGGTGTGAGTGCATCTGCACGCACAGTGAGGCCAAGACTTTTGGAGGAAGGCCTGGTGTCAAGGAGGGCAGCAAAGAAGCCACTTCTCTCTAGTAAAAACATCAGGGACAGACTGATATTCTGCAGAAGGTACAGGGACTGGACTGCTGAGGACTGGGGTAAAGTCATTTTCTCTGATGAATCCCCTTTCCGATTGTTTGGGGCATCTGGAGGAAGGCTTGTTCGGAGAAGACGAGGTGAGCGCTACCATCAGTCCTGTCTCTTGCCAACAGTGAAGCATCCTGAGACCATTCATGTGTGGGGTTGCTTTTCGGTCAAGGGAGTGGGCTCTCTCACAATCTTGCCTAAAAACACAGCCATGAATAAAGAATGGTACCAGAACGTCCTCCGGGAGCAACTTCTCCCAACCATCCAAGGGCAGTTTGGTGATGAAGAATGCCTTTTCCAGCATGATGGAGCACCTTGCCATAAAGCAAAAGTCAGAACAAAATGGCTCGGGGAACACAACTTTAAGATTTTGGGCCCTTGGCCAGGAAACTCCCCAGATCTTAATCCCATTGAGAACTTGTGGTCAATCCTCAAGAGGCGGGTGGACAATCAAAAACCCACAAATTCTGACAAACTCCAAGCATTGATAATGCAAGAATGGACTGCCATCAGTCAGGATTTGGTCCAGAAGTTGATTGACAGCATGCCAGGGAGAATTGCAGAGGTCTTGAAAAAGAAGGGTCAACACTGCAAATATTGACTTATTGCATGAATTCTGTGTAATTCTCAATAAAAGCTTTTGATACTTATGAAATGCTTCTAATTGTATTTCATTATACCATAGAAACATCTGACAAAACACCTAAAAACCCTGAAGCAGCAGACTTTGTGAAAATGTAATATTTGTGTCATTCTCAAAACTTTTGGCCATGACTGTACTGGGTAGCAAACAGTTTTTGACCGTCTCGATCGTCTCGATCGTCTCGATCGTCTCGAACGTCTCCAACGTCTCGTTCCGTCTTGTTCCGTCATTGTCATCGTATTGTCTACAGTAAGCCTGTAACTCTACAAGTTCGATTAGATGCAAGTGTGGATTGATCGGCTGTGCGTGTATTGTGTGTCTAATAAACCCGTTGATGTCAATGCACGAGCGGACTTCATTCATTCATCCTGACGAGGAGGACGCGTCAACTGAGTCCCGGTAAAGCAGCCCCTCAGTGGCTTATAGGTGTTTGTTTCGTTTGGCGAAAGCAAGCCACTACAGAATCCATGTTTCAGGAGTTTCATCAAGCAGACAACCACTGATCCCAACACCAAGGGAACTAAAGGTACCTCAAATCCCCAACGTGGACCCAACATGGACCACCAGTCAGCCAACGTCATAAAGAGAAAAATCTGCAGCTTTGAAAAGTTAAAAACACAAGGATACCTCTTAACATCAACACACAGAGAAGTCCAGCTTCATAGAGACGCTGTGTGAGGAAGAATCAAAGAGTTGAACAAACACTAAAATCTCCACCTCTCTTAAACCAGACCAGTTTTTATCCCATCAGGATCCGTCCTGAGTCGTTCAGGAC
This sequence comes from Notolabrus celidotus, assembly GCF_009762535.1. Lineage (NCBI taxonomy): Eukaryota > Metazoa > Chordata > Actinopteri > Labriformes > Labridae > Notolabrus > Notolabrus celidotus. Next base: position 84,349 of record NW_023260012.1, on the reverse strand, counting down.
CGTGAACTACCTCTCGTTGTCCTGTGGTCGTTCTCACGTTTCTGAGCTGCAGACTGAGCGGTTCGGTTCACAGATATGACGAGTTCAGTGGACGTGTTTACGTTCCTTCACGTTCTTCTGTATCGTATCATTTCACATCGTACCGTTACACGTTGTTTCCCAGCGTAACTTATCACATTGTTTCGTATCGCATTGCTCCGCCTCGCATCGTACCCACTGTAACTTATTGTAATGTATTGAAACGTAGCGCAGTGCTTCGTATCATATCTTACTGTAGCGTATCGTAACGTATCACATTGCTTCGTATCGTAATGTATTGTACTGTATCGCTAAGTATTGTAACTTATTGTAACGTATCACATTGCTTCATATTGCAACCTATTGTTTCGCATCGTAACGTATCGTACTGTAACGTTAAGTATTGTAATATATCTTAACGTAACGTATCGGAACATATTGCATCCTATTGTTTCGCATTGTTACGTACTGTTTCGTAGCGTAGCGTATCATATCCTATCATTACGTATCACATAGCTTCGTATCGCATCTTATTGTTTCACATTTTAAGGTATTGTACGGTATTGCAAAGTATTGCAACATATCATTTTGTATTGTACCGTATCGTACAATATCGTATCGCAAAGTATCGTAACTTAACGCAAGGTATCACATTGCTTCGTAACGCATCCTATCATTTCGCATCGTAATGTATCGTGCTGTAACGTTAAGTATTGTAACATATCTTAACGTAACGTATCGGAACATATTGCATCCTATTGTTTCGCATTGTTACGTACTGTTTCGTAGCGTATCATATCCTATCATTACGTATCACATTGCTTCGTATCGCATCTTATTGTTTTGCATCCTAACGTATTTTACTGTAACGCAAAGTATTGTTTCGTATCGGAACATTTCGCATCCTATTGTGTCGTATCCTAACGTATCACATTGCTTCGTATCGTAATGTATTGTACTGTATCGCTAAGTATTGTAACTTATTGTAACGTATCACATTGCTTCATATTGCAACCTATTGTTTCGCATCGTAACGTATCGTACTGTATCGTATCGCAACGTATTGTAACTTATCGTAACGTATCACACTGCTTCTTATCGTATCTTATTGTTTCACATTTTAAGGTATTGTACGGTATTGCAAAGTATTGTAACATATCATTTACCGTATCGTACAATATCGTATCGCAAAGTATCGTAACTTAACGCAAGGTATCACATTGCTTCGTAACGCATCCTATCATTTTGCATCGTAATGTATCGTACTGTAACGTTAAGTATTGTAACATATCTTAAAGTAACGTATCGGAACATATTGCATCCTATTGTTTCGCATTGTTACGTACTGTTTCGTAGCGTAGCGTATCCTATCATTACGTATCACATTGCTTCGTATCGCATCCTATTGTTTTGCATCCTAACGTATTTTACTGTAACATTTATTGTAACATATCTTAACGTAACGTATCGGAACATATTGCATCCTATTGTTTTGCATTGTTACGTATTGTATCGTAACGTATCACATTGCTTCGTATCGCATCCTATTGTTTTGCATCCTAACGTATTTTACTGTAACGCAAAGTATTGTAACATATCTTAACGTAACGTATCGGAACATATTGCATCCTATTGTTTTGCATTGTTACGTATTGTATCGTAACGTATCACATTGCTTCGTATCGTATCCTATTGTTTCCCATTGTATCGCTATGTATCGCTACGTGTCGTAACGTATCACATTGCTTCGTATCGTAATGTATCGTACTGTAACGTTAAGTATTGTAACATATCTTAACGTAACATCGGAACATTTCGCATCCTATTGTTACGTATCGTAACGTATCTTATCGCTGCATATCATAACGTTTCGTAATGTATTTTATCGCAATGTATTGTAACTTATCGGAACGTATCACATTGCTACGTATCGCATCCTATTGTTACTTATCGTAATGTATTGTACTGTAACGTAAAGTATTGTAACATATTGTAACGTAACGTATCGGAACATTTCGCATCGTATTGTTTTGCATTGTTACGTATTGTATCGTGTCGTAACGTGTCGTATCGTATCATATTGTAACCTATCATAACGTATCACATTGCTTCGTATCGCATCCTATTGTTACTTATCGTAATGTATCGTACTGTAACGTAAAGTATTGTTTCGTATCGGAACATATCGCATCCTATTGTTTCGCATTGTTACGTATTGTATCGTGTCGTAATGTGTCGTATCGTATCATATTGTAACCTATCATAACGTATCACATTGCTTCGTATCGCATCCTATTGTTTTGCATCCTAACGTATTTTACTGTAACGCAAAGTATTGTAACATATCTTAATGTAACGTATCGGAACATTTTGCATCCTATTGTTTTGCATTGTTACGTATTGTATCGTAACGTATCACATTGCTTCGTATCGTATCCTATTGTTTACCATTGTATCGCTATGTATCGCTACGTGTCGTAACGTATCACATTGCTTCGTATCGTAATGTATCGTACTGTAACGTTAAGTATTGTAACATATCTTAACGTAACATCGGAACATTTCGCATCCTATTGTTTTGCATTGTTACGTATTGTATCGTAACGTATCACATTGCTTCGTATCGTATCCTATTGTTTACCATTGTATCGCTATGTATCGCTACGTGTCGTAACGTATCACATTGCTTCGTATCGTAATGTATCGTACTGTAACGTTAAGTATTGTAACATATCTTAAAGTAACATCGGAACATTTCGCATCCTATTGTTACGTATCGTAACGTATCTTATCGCTGCATATCATAACATTTCGTAATGTCTTTTATCGCAACGTATTGTAACTTATCGGAACGTATCACATTGCTACGTATCGCATCCTATTGTTACTTATCGTAATGTATTGTACTGTAACGTAAAGTATTGTTTCGTATCGGAACATATCGCATCCTATTGTTTCTCATTGTTACGTATTGTATCGTGTCGTATCGTATCCTATTGTAACCTATCATAACGTATCACATTGCTTCGTATCGCATCCTATTGTTTTGCATCCTAACGTATTTTACTGTAACGCAAAGTATTGAAACATATCTTAACGTAACGTATCGGAACATATTGCATCCTATTGTTTCGCATTGTTACGTATTGTATCGTAACGTATCACATTGCTTCGTATCGTAATGTATCGTACTGTAACGCAAAGTATTGTAACATATCTTAACGTAACGTATCGGAACATATTGCATCCTATTGTTTCGCATTGTTACGTATTGTATCGTAACGTATCACATTGCTTCGTATCGTAATGTATCGTACTGTAACGTTAAGTATTGTAACATATCTTAACGTAACATCGGAACATTTCGCATCCTATTGTTACGTATCGTAACGTATCTTATCGCTGCATATCATAACGTTTCGTAATGTATTTTATCGCAACGTATTGTAACTTATCGGAACGTATCACATTGCTACGTATCGCATCCTATTGTTACTTATCGTAATGTATTGTACTGTAACATAAAGTATTGTTTCGTATCGGAACATATCGCATCCTATTGTTTTGCATTGTTACGTATTGTATCGTAACGTATCACAGTGCTTCGTATCGCATCCTATTATTTCTCATTATAACGTATTGTATCGCTACGTATCCTAACGTATTACATTGCTTCGTATCGTAATGTATTGTACTGTATCGCTAAGTATTGTAACTTATCGTAACGTATCACATTGCTTCATATTGCAACCTATTGTTTCGCATCGTAACGTATCGTACTGTATCGTATCGCAACGTATTGTAACTTATCGTAACGTATCACACTGCTTCTTATCGTATCTTATTGTTTCACATTTTAAGGTATTGTACGGTATTGCAAAGTATTGTAACTTATCATTTTGTATTGTACCGTATCGTACAATATCGTATCGCAAAGTATCGTAACTTAACGCAAGGTATCACATTGCTTCGTAACGCATCCTATCATTTCGCATCGTAACGTATCGTACTGTAACGTTAAGTATTGTAACATATCTTAACGTAACGTATCGGAACATATTGCATCCTATTGTTTCGCATTGTTACGTACTGTTTCGTAGCGTAGCGTATCCTATCATTACGTATCACATTGCTTCGTATTGCATCTTATTGTTTTGCATCCTAACGTATTGTACTGTAACATTTATTGTAACATATCTTAACGTAACGTATCGGAACATTTTGCATCGTATTGTTTTGCATTGTTACGTATTGTATCGTAACGTATCACATTGCTTCGTATCGTAATGTATCGTACTGTAACGTTAAGTATTGTTACATATCTTAACGTAACATCGGAACATTTCGCTTCCTATTGTTACGTATCGTAACGTATCTTATCGCTGCATATCATAACGTTTCGTAATGTATTTTATCGCAACGTATTGTAACTTATCGGAACGTATCACATTGCTACGTATCGCATCCTATTGTTACTTATCGTACTGTAACGGAAAGTATTGTTTCGTATCGGAACATATCGCATCCTATTGTTTCGCATTGTTACGTATTGTATCGTGTCGTAACGTGTCGTAACGTATCCTGTTGTAACCTATCGTAACGTATCACATTGCATCGTATCGCATCCTATTGTTTCCCATTGTATCGCTATGTATCGCTACGTGTCGTAACGTATCACATTGCTTCGTATCGTAATGTATCGTACTGTAACGTTAAGTATTGTAACATATCTTAACGTATCACATTGCTTCGTATCGTAATGTATCGTACTGTAACGTTAAGTATTGTAACATATCTTAACGTATCACATTGCTACGTATCACATCCTATAGTTACTTATCGTAATGTATTGTACTGTAACGTAAAGTATTGTTTCGTATCGGAACATATGGCATCCTATTGTTTTGCATTGTTACGTATTGTATCGTAACGTTTCACGTTGTTTGGTATCCTGTCGTACGGCTTTGTATAGTTTGTCTCTGAAGCAGCCGTTCCTCCTCCGTCTGTCAGTTTGATGTTTTAAATAAAGGTTTGTTGACGACTTTATTTACTTTACTCTGAAACAGGAACGCGTCTTTACGAAGTTTCTCTACGCTTTATAGTTTCACGATTTCTGTAATCAAACATCCTGGAATACTGGATCAAAATAATAAACATTAAAAACTATCACACACCCTGAATCAGATTTATTTTACATTCTTACTTTGATGTTTACAAGATGCTAAATCTCAACATTAATTAAGGGGGATGTGGATTTGGGTTGTCGTGGATATTTATCACATTTCATTTAAAACAAAGCTTTAAGATTTAGTGGTTTCAGCAGGAACCCTCATGTTTCCTGCAGACTGGATCTGTCTCAGCTCACAGAGAGACGTCCTCTCCCTCTTTAAAAGTTAACATGATGCAGATTTTATTCCTATAAAGAATGAGAGAAACCCTGACTGCACGGTTTGTTTTGATATTAGAATGTTGTCCTGTTCCTTTAAAGCTGCGCTGACATGCATGACCCAGAAGTGCACACATGCATGTGGACTTAAACTCAGAGGCATCTGCCAGTAAACAGGCTGTAAACCAATTTCCCCTCTGAAGTCCGTGACCCACATCAACTCCTGCTGCAAGACCTGCAGCTCAGGGGGACAAACAAACCCTGCACAAACCCCCTTCAGGAGGCGAGATTGAAGGGGAAAATAATAAGACAAAAGGAGGGATGAAATAAGGAAAGGAGGTGAGGAAAGGAGGAGGAGCACAGGGGGGGGGGTTGAATTAGCTTACCAGTAGAGGAGAGAGAGCCCATCGAATCGCTCTGCGTCCTGAGAGAGGAATGGCATCGCACGGCGGTCCAAGACAAAAAAAAAACACACCACAACCCACCTATCACACACACACACTCACACACATTCACACACACACACAAGAAGGCAGAGTGTTAGACCGCCATGAGACAGCACAGCAGCGGGTGTTTCTGAGGAGGAGACGGGATGAGAAGAGACGGCGGCGGTGGTTCAAACCAGGTCGGTGTGTGTGTGTGTGTGTGTGTGTGTGTGACCGGAGCAGAGAGGAGAGGGATGGAAATCCGCCTAGACAGGGAGAGACACACGCTTACCTTTACTCACTAATCCATGCTGATACCCGTCCGTCACACACACATGCACGGTACATAATCACACACACACACACACACACACAGCATGAGCACAAACACACAAACCTCACAGAAGATGAAACTTTAAAGCAGAAAGGCTGCGTTCTCTGAAGACTCGTCCTTTCTCCAGCGGAGGGATTACAGCATTATGTTCAAAAACAGCGAGAGGAGGCTTAAACGTCTGCACGCCGCGGCCTCTTTGGAGGACGCATCCATAAAGAGAAATCACCTGTAAACACGCCGCAAGGATGAGGAACCTCTGAAGGCAGCACACACACACAAGCTTTGAAATTCAAATTTGGAACAACAGAGTCTGAATCAGAGACAGGAAACAGACAGGGGGGAGAGAGAGAGAGAGAGAGTGAGAGCCGCTCCAGGACCAGTATCAGACTCGATCTGGGCGTATTTCAGTGGATCGGTTTCAGCTTAAATGTGGGTGATCCCTGCGGTGATACCTGACCCGTCTGCTCTGTCTCTACAGGAACTCTCAGGCCCCGGCTGTGTGGCCTCAACAAGTCCAGTCACCTTAGTTTGATCCAAGTGTTCACAGAGAAGGTGTTTGAGAGGTGATCGTATACGCAGACGATGAACCGAGATGTCATCTTTTACCTGTCGGGGTTTCACATTCTTCAAACACGTGTGCACAAGATCTGAACACGTGCACGCATGAAGACCACATCACCCCGACCCAGGCCACTTCCTGTCCTTCAACATGATCAGACCCCTGACCGTCTTACCTCGGATCAGCTGATGGGTTTGCTGGTTGACCCCAGAGCCCGGGCTAATGAAGTCCAGACTCTCAAACTCTGGAGTGACCTACCTGCGGAAATCCGGCGCTCTAAATCTGTCTCTACTTTTAAACCTCTCCTTAAAAGATTCTATTTTTAGTCTGTTTAACATTTAAGACCGTCCTTTTGTTATTATGCATTTAAAATGTTAAAATATGTCAAGTTGTTTGTTGAGAGCAGAGCCGTGAAAATGAAAGTTATTATTGTTATTGCACTAAATTATCTCGTGCGCAAGATACAATCATCAATTTTAATCTTGTGCACACAAGTTGACTCTTCAGAACAAGATAACTATTAAGTTCACTCAAAATAATAATTGATTATATCAGATATAATAAAAATTATCTTGTGTGCATAAGACAATAAGTGTGCAAACAAGATAACTTGCACTAATAGGATATCTTATTGAGGGAATGAGTTCAACTTTGTGGACTCAAGTTGATTTGTTAAAACAAGATAATTATCAAATTCATGCAATATTATAATCTTAGGTAAACAAATATCTTGTGTGAATGTTATCTTGTGTGCATAAGACAATTAGTGTGTGAACAAGATAACTTCTGCTCATAGGATAATATCTTTTTCACATTTTGTGCTCTCAAGGGAATTATCGTCATTACAAGTAAATGATCTTGCGCGCAAGATAAAATCATCAATTTTAATCTTGTGCACATAAGTTGACTCTTGAGAACAAGATAACTATTAAGTTCACTCAATATAATAATTTATTATATCAGATATAATAAATATTATCTTGTGTGCATAAGTAAATTAGCATGCTAACAAGGTAACTTGTGCTAACAGGATATCTGGTTAATATTTTGCGCAGTTATCTTGTGCAATTAAGGGAATTATAATTTTTATTAAAAGTAAATGATCTTGCGAACAAGATAAAATATCGTGGGAATGAGTTCAACTTTGTGGACTCAAGTTGATTTGTTAAAACAAGATAATTATCAAATTCATGCAATATGATAATCTTAGGTAAACAAATATCTTGTGTGAACGTTATCTTGTGTGCATAAGACAATTAGTGTGTGAACAAGATAACTTCTGCTCTTAGGATAATATCTTTTTCACATTTTGTGCTCTCAAGGGAATTATTCTCATTACAAGTAAATGATCTTGCGCGCAAGATATAATCATATTGTAGGAATGCATTAAATCTTGTGGACTCAGGTTGACTCGTTAAAACAAGATTATTGTCCATTTCATGCAATATATTTATCTTATGCAAATAAATATTACCTTGTGTGAAGGTTATCTTGTGTTCATAAGACAATAAGTGTGCGAACAAGATCACTTGTGCTCATAGGATAATATCTTGTTCACATTTTTTTCAGTTTTATTTTTGTGCTCTCAAGGGAATTATCGTCATTACAAGTAAATGATCTTGCGCGCAAGATAAAATCTTATTGTGGGAATGAATTCAATCTTGTGGACTTAAGATGACTCGTTAAAACAAGATTATTATCAAGTTCACTCAATATAATAATTTATTATATCAGATATAATAAATGGTATCTTGTGTGCATAAGACAATTAGTGAGCAAACAAGATAACTTATGCTAATAGGATATCTTGGTACTATTTTGAGTAGTTCTTATCTTGTGCTCTTAAGGGAATTATTATTATTATTATTACAAGTAAATGATCTTGTGCGCAAGATAAAATCCTATTGTGGGAGTTAGTTTAATCTTGGTACGCTGGTTGACTCTTAAGAACAAGATAACTATCACATTCACACAGTTTTGTTATCTTGTGAACATTAGTGGATATATAGTGTGCACAACAAATATGATCTTGTGTGTATAAGACAGTAAGTGTGCCAACAAGATAATATCTTGTTAACATTTTGTGCAGTTATTATCTTGTTCTCTCAGGGGAATTATCATTGTTATTAAAAGTAAATGATCTTGCGCTCAAGATAAAATCATATCAGGGGAATGAGTTCAATCTTGTGGACTCAAGTTGACTTAGTAAAACAAGATAATTATCAAGATCATGCAATGTACTTATCTTGTGTGCATAAGACAGTTAGTGTGTTTACTTGTGCTCATAGGATAATATCTTGTTAGTATTTTGCACCCATAAGTTATCTTGTGCACTAAAGATAACATTCCAACAAGGTGTTAATATTGTGCACACAAGATTATTTATCATCTTGTGAGCGCAAGATTTGACACAAAAGGTGTCGTGCAGAATAAAGTTATCCATGTGATATTGTATTTTGTTGAGGATGATAACTTAATAATGAAATTGTGAGAATAAGATATTTAATTTGTTCCCAGGATAATAATCTGAATCTGACTAATCTGAACTGGAAACTAAAAACAGAATTTCAAATATCCAGATGTAGGGAAACTCCATCTGTGGAAAAAGACAGATCTGATGTCATGAACAACAGAAAGAGTGGTAATCCTTGATTTCCACACCTCCTCTTTTTTTGGTACACGCATCGCTCAGAAGGGAAACTGTTTCAAAACGTGGAGCACAGTTTGACCTGCAATCATTCTGACATGATGATGAACTAAGACAGGAAGTGTGACTGAGGAACAAGAGGGCATGGTGCTGTAAACAGGAAGTCTGACCTCACTGAGAGCAGCTAGCTTAACTAGCATGTTGTAGCTTTCCTTTAGCATTTATGTGAAGGGAAAATAAATAAATATGAAATGTTTTAAATAAAAAATAATAATAAATTGGTGAAAATACAACAATACGTTTAATATTTAAAATAAGGAAAGAAAAAAATCTAAAATAAATAAAATAATTAAATAAATTGGTAAAAATCAAAACATCAATACGTGTTCAGATCAATGATTTTAACTAAGATCAGGAAAGAGAAAAGAGAGATGGAACAAAGGAGGAGAAGCAGAAAGATAGAAGGAAAGAAAAACAGATAGAACGAACGAAAGGAAATATCCAAAGAAAGAAAGAGATGGAAAAAAGGAGGATAAGCAGAAAGATAAACGACAGAAAGAAAATATCTAAAGAAAGAGAGAGATGAAAAAGGGAGAGGCAGAAAGAAAGAAAAACAGAATTAAAGATGGAAAGAAAGATAAAAGGAAGGAAGGAAAGAAATCCTAAGAAAGAAAGAGATGGAAAAAAGGAGCAAAAAAGAAAAACAGATAGAAGGAAAGAAAGAGATGGAAAAAAGAAAAAAGGAAGAAAGAAAGAAACTAATGGAGAAAGGAAAAGAAAGAAAGAAATGAAATGCAAAAAAAATAAAGAACGAGAGATGGAAAAAGAAGAAAAGGCAGGATGGAAAGAAAGAAAGGTAGAAGGAGATGGGGGAAAAAAGAACGAGAGAAGAAAAGGCAGAAACATAGAAGGAGAGAAAGAGAATATAAGAACAAATCAAAAGAATGAAAGATGGAAAAAGAAGGAAATGCAGAAAGATAGAAGGAAGGATGGAAAGAAAGAAAGATCTTCTTCAAGGAAGAAAAATAAAGAACGAGAGATGTAAAGCAGAAAAAAGAATACAAGTGAGAGAGAGGAAAAAAGGCAAAGGCAGAAAAAGAAGGAAAGAAAAACTGAAGGAAAGATTGAAAGAAAGAGATGGGAAAAAAGAAGAAAAGGCAGAAAGATAGAAGATGACAGAAAAAAAAAGGAACAAATCAAAAGAAAGAGAGATGGAAAAAGAAGGAAAATTATGGAGAAAGGAAAAGAAAGTAAGGATGGAAAGAAAGTGATAGAGAAAGAAGCAAAGGCAGAATGATAGAGGGCAGGATGGAAAGAAAGAAAGATAGAAGGAAGAAAAATAAAGAACGAGAGATGAAAAGCAGAAAAAAGAATAAAAGCAAGAGAGAGGGAAAAAGCAGAAAAAGAAAGAAAGAAGCAAAGAAAGAGATTTGTGATGAACAGGTGATGAACAGGTGATGAACAGGTGATGAACAGGTGATGAACAGGTGATGAACATGTGATGAAGAGGTGATGAACAGGTGATGAACAGGTGATGAAGAGGTGATGAACAGGTGATGAAGAGGTGATGAAGAGGTGATGAACAGGTGATGAAGAGGTGATGAACAGGTGATGAAGAGGTGATGAACAGGTGATGAACAGGTGATGAACAGGTGATGAACAGGTGATGAACAGGTGAACAGGTGATGAAGAGGTGATGAAGAGGTGATGAAGAGGTGATGAACAGGTGATGAAGAGGTGATGAAGAGGTGATGAACAGGTGATGAACAGGTGAAGGTATATTCTTAATTTCATGGTAACTAAAATGAAACATTAAGAAAGGAGCGTCTCTGACGACCACAGGTCTCTGTGATCTGTTGGCCGTCTGTCCCTCATGAGGTAACGGTCTGACGTGTTTGTGGTTTCTGAAAGTCCACCTCACGGGGACTTCCTCCTGTCAGGGACTTAAAAACACGCAGAGTCAGAAACCACCACAGACCTCCTCCAGACAATCTGGTACGTTTAATATTTACTCTGATTCAGCTGAAATTTTAATTTATTTTCATTTTTATCTGTTTAATTTTTTAATGTGAGTTGATAAAAAGTTTTATGCATTTTAATTTCAACCGTTTTTTTTAACTATTATTCTATTTTATTATTTTGGATTATTATTTTATAACTAACACATTATTTTATTTGAATTTGAGCACTTTTATAAGTGATATTTTTATAAGTGATATTTTTATGTTGTTTTTTTTATGGGTCATCCATTTATTGAGTTATTTTTTAAACAACATCATTGATGGTATGTTGACGTAGTTTTCTGGACTTGCTGCTTTTAAAATGTTATATTTAAGTAAGTCTTGAAGTTCAATGTATAGTGATTGCCCTTAAAATGTAAATGAAAACATAAATGTAAATGCCCACTGGTTCCTGCCAACCTCTTTAATTTATTTATATTTATTTTTATTTATTAGATTTACTTTGTTGTTGTATTTATTCACATATTTATTTATTTTATCTGATGTTGTCTTTGTTGTTCATTATTCTTGTTAAAAAAACAAACTAATTATAATATTTATATATTATATCTTGAAGCTCCACCATAAGTGGAAAACACATCCTGAATATTCCAAGTGTTAGCTCAAATTTTTATATCAGCATTTTAATTTTCCCTTCCATTGTTTTCATTTTAAATGACGTTTGATAAAAGTGTAAAAATGTTCCCTTTCTTTTTTCTAAGAGAAACAATCCTGTGGTTATTTTTTTTAACACAGATTTTCTTCTACAGAAAAAAAAGGGAAGAAGAAGAAAAAGAGGAAGCAGTTCACTTCCTGCGTCTCTTGTTTTGGTCTCACAGCTTTCTTCTTTAACCACAGATTTGTGATTCAGTTTGAAGCACCAAAAAGAATCTTCTTCATCCCGTCTTCAAAGACGTGGTCACCAGAATGACATCAGAGCTGAATGGAAACGTCACCCTGTCAAACTGGACGACCCCGGTACCTGGTGGTGGTCCAGGTAGTCCTGGTGGTCGAGGGGGATGCCCACCTGTGGGTATCCAACTGGAGGGTTTGATTCTCCCTCCGGTCCTCACCATCGATGTCATACTGGGGCTGCTGGGAAACGTAGTCGCTCTGTGGATCTTCTGCTTCAAACTAAAGACCTGGAACCCAAACACCCTGTTCCTCTTTAACCTGGTCATCGCGGACTTCCTGGCTCTGGTGAGTCTGCCGCTCAGGATCGATGCCTTGCTCAGGGGCCACTGGGTGTTTGGAGACGGCATGTGCCGGATCAACCTGTTCCTGATGTTTTCAAACCGCTCGGCCAGCATCGCGCTCATGACTGTGGTGGCAATCTACCGTTACTTCAAGGTGAGGACATGATCGGTCTTTAAAGTTACACTCTCTACCTCTTTCCAGACCCAACCCGATCTCAGCAGATGTGTGTCTAACATGAGTCTGGTCCTGCTGGAGGTTTCTGCCTGTTAAAGGAAGTTTGTCCTTGCTGCTGTAACTAGCTAAATACTGTGAGGTGCAATACTCATGATGGATTAAGGTGGGGTCAGTCTGATCCTGTCTTGGTGTTGGGTCTCTGTTCATAATTTAACATAGAGTGGTCTAGACCTGCTCTGTTTGTAAGAGCGTCTGGAGATAACGTTTGTTGTGATTTGGCGCTATACAAATAAAGATTGATACAGATTGAATTCAGTGCTTACCTTATAAATCCTCCTCCTGCTCCAGGTGGTCCACCCTCACCACCGCTTCAACCGCATGACGAAGCGCCAGGCTGCACTCGTGTCCCTGTTCGTCTGGACTCTGGTCATCAGTCCTCGGGTTCCCATGCTGGCATACAACCACATCAAGGGCAGCGGCAGCAACACCCAGTGCTTCTTCTTCACGTCGTACAAAGAGGCGTCGCGCGCCATCATCATCCTGGTCGCCACGCACCGCATCCTGACGGTGGTGGAGTTCATCTTCCCGCTCGCCTTGCTGGTCTTCTGCTCCGTGCGGATCTCCAGCTTCCTTCGGGGGAGACGGATGGGAAAACCAGACAAGGTGCGGAAAGCGATGCGAGTGTGCGCCGCCATTGTGGCGGTGTTCATGGTGTGCTTCTTACCCACCACGGTGACCACCATCGGGGTGTGGGTCATCCGCTCGTACCGGCCGTGGGACTGCGCCTCCTTCTACACCTTCACCCAGCTCACCATCGTGTCTCTGGGGCTGAACTTCCTGAACTCGGCCCTGGACCCCGTCATCTACGTGTTCTCCAGCTCCATGTTTAGGAAGGCGCTCTGCAGCTCGCTGCCCCGCGCCCTGCGATGCACGACGGACGCAGGCGATGGAAAGAACGCCGCGTCCTCGACGGAGAGTCAGTCGACCACCATGCAGGAACTGAAGTCCATGAGAGCCGACAGAGGGAGCGAAGCCTTGTAACAAACCCGGTCAGAAGTCTGACTCTTCTTCTGACCTCACGTCTTTGAGTTTCACAAAGTTCAGTTTTTATAAATTGATTTAACATCAATCAGGCCCGGTGCTGTGGGGTGATCTTATCATTCCTCCCAGGTCGGACTATTTCATCATCAGTTCTGTTAAATACACAGACGCCTGCCAGGAGCTCTTCCTCAGGTGTTGTTGTTGCACCTGTTTAAGACCTGTTGGATGTTTGAAGTACCAATGAAAACATTATTTCATAAAACACTTATTGTTTGGCTTCCAGAGAAACGCTGTGGGCATGAGGGTGTACTCATATTCATAAGGTTAAATAACATTTTCCCAGGGTCATGAGATTCTTATGAAAGTTGTGTAATCAGACTAACTGTCACTATCGTCTGTGTAATCAGAGACCCCAGTCTGAAGTTTCTGAAATCTTACTTTGATGTAAATGTGAAAAACTCTGACATCAAAGACAGAATTCTGGAATTCTGACTTTAACGTCATAATTGAAATAAAAGTCGTTATTTTTCTTACTGCCCTTATTTTAAAAAAAAAACCAAAACTGTCCCCAACCCTCTTCTGGACTTTACTGGAAAGCAGCTCCCTTTCCTTTGAAGTTTGTTCTCTGATGTCTCATAACACATATAAAACCCACAGCTAGCTTCATCAGTTCCCTCTTTACATACAGTTATTTATCAGTGTTTTCAAAAACCTGCAAACTGCTCTTTAACCACAAATCTAAAGTTTTGTGTTCTCCAAAATAAATCTAGTCAGTGTTTCCCCTACCATTATACCGGGGCGCCCCCCCCCAACAGCGGCCCCCGCCCCCCTTAGAAGTTCGGTTAATTTTATTTTCTATACAGCGCCAGATCACAGCAGAATTAATTCAGGGTTCCCTCTCTTATAGATCAGGTCTATAACTTGTTCTTTTATTAAACAGACTAAATATCCTTCTGTTATTTATCTTATTTACATGACGGGATGTCATTCTGCTCATCTGCTCTCTGTATCTCATGGCAGAGTTTCGCCCCGAGGCGTGCACAGACACAAAAACACGTGCGCTCACATACACACATCACAACACGATAATGTTCATCAACAACTCGTTCTTTCAAGACGAAAATGAGACGATGACGAACCTCATCTGTGCGTTAGTGACAAAGACACAACCGGGGGGACGTCTGTTTAATATTTGACGTTGTTGCCGTGGTTACCGTAAAAAGCTCGGCGTCTACAGCTTGATTTAATCCAGTTTGGTGAAACATCAGACACATTTAGTGAGTTTGGATCAACTCCTCGTCATCTAAGATGCAGATGCATTTCAGAGTGCCGTGAACTGACTGTCTGTGCAGGTGCATTCAGGGACCATCGTAAAAGTGCAATGCACACCTGTATTTTGCGTTCATGGCATTTTTAAGATTATTTAACTTAAGATATTACAAAAGCAAAAGTGTTGGTAAAACCCTGACACCGATAGATAGATAGATAGATAGATAGATAGATAGATAGATAGATAGATAGATAGATAGATAGATAGATAGATAGATAGATAGATAGAAGGATGGATGGATGGATGGATGGATGGATGGATGGATGGATGGATGGATGGATGGATAGATAGATAGATAGATAGATAGATAGATAGATAGATAGATAGATAGATAGATAGATAGATAGATAGATAGAAAGAAAGATAGATAGATAGATAGATAGATAGATAGATAGATAGATAGATAGATAGATAGATAGAAGGATGGATGGATGGATGGATGGATGGATGGATGGATGGATGGATGGATGGATGGATGGATAGATAGATAGATAGATAGATAGATAGATAGATAGATAGATAGATAGATAGATAGATAGAAAGAAAGATAGATAGATAGATAGATAGATAGATAGATAGATAGATAGATAGATAGATAGATAGATAGTTTGTTGTGGCAAAGTCTGTCTGCCCCCCCCCCCCCCAGGCTGTAAACCTAGGGGAAACACTGCTAGTGATATTAAAAACATATTTTTACGTTGTTAAGATATAAATGTTTAACAGGAAGAGGTAAACAATGTGCCGAGGCCTTTCCACACATTCATGTAATATGTCGTGAATAATGTTCTCCAGAAATCCACGGATGACATGATCTCTACATCTTTCATTTTTCCTATGAAAGGAGTGATCGTGATCTGAGGGGAGAGGTTGTTTCTGTCCAGGTAAACAGATTCAGATAATAACTGTTGAAACATTTAGATTTACACATCTTTGATATGATGATGATGCTGCTGTTTGTTTTGAACCTCCTGGTGTTCTGGCAGTTAAACTCAAAGATGTCCTGGAGCAAAATCTACGTTGTGCCAAGCACTACAGCTCAAGACATGTCTGTTTGTTACCAGCAGAATCATGCGATCAGGCGTGGAGTTCACAGGAAAGGCTGTGTACATGGATGTCTCAATACTTCAGGTGTGTCATCATCTCTGTGGGAAAACTTCTCCTTTTTGATCGAGATGGCTCCTCTGTACCTCAGCTCAGGAATGCATCTGACAGGGTATAAATAATCTGACCCACGTCTAGACTGAACACTCCAGCCGGAGGGGAAGAAGACTCGCACACGACTCCGCTAACCTACGAGACTTTCTCAGGTGAGTGACACCAGAGGGGACGGACTCTAAGTTCTGATCAGAACATAGATCCAGCTTTCTTTCTGTCTATAACAGCTCTTCCTTTAGGACCACTTCTGGTTTAAAATCCAGACAAACTCAGAGATATTGGGCCTCGTTCACTAACATGTGCTTAAACTGTGCGTACGAACGTTTGA
The DNA here is from genome assembly GCF_009762535.1 of Notolabrus celidotus. Lineage (NCBI taxonomy): Eukaryota > Metazoa > Chordata > Actinopteri > Labriformes > Labridae > Notolabrus > Notolabrus celidotus. The sequence goes on along the minus strand of NW_023260012.1, from coordinate 67,755 downwards.
AGCACAAATCTGTGATTCATCAATATATTCTGACTTGAATTTATTCTGACGCTACAAACAAAAATAGAACTTTCTCAGACCATGCGTACGCACAAATGATGACGACCAAATTTCTCAGAAAATGTAAACACACACTCTTTGAACTAAATGCACGACATATTTCAACTACTGTCAGTCAAAGGAAAAAGCCTTTAATAGAATTCAATAATAAAATCGGTGAATTGACTAAATGTGTTAAATAACCATGAAATTGACGCCTTATCGTACTTAGAATATTGAATCTTAAATTAAATAATTAGTTTACAATTAAAAATATGAGGAGAATGTACACATTAAAAAAAAAGTCGATCACTCCCACCAACAGTGCCATGAATTAACACATCGGTTGCCAAAACCAGTTGATTAGTAGGAGCCAATTTCAGCCTTAATACATTTCTTATTTTTATTTGCTTGAAGACATTCATTTTAAACAGCAGCACTGTGGGGATGTGTTTGGAAGCAGGTGCCTTAAGACAGGGGTTCCCAAACTTTTCCGCCAAAATACAAGTGCCAAACCTACCTATAAGAGAATGTCATAGGTTTCTTTTTGCCAGATGATTGTCATATAGTCATCTGGCAAAAAGAAAGGCAGAAAACTCTTAACATTTTCTATATTTAAGGTTTTATTTCAAGGTTAGCTTCTATTTTTTTCAATATTTTTTTACTATAATGGGTTAAATGTACTATTTTAGATAACTTTAAAAAAAAAACAAAAAAAAAAAAAACATCTCACGACCCCCCATTTGTGTCTTGCGACCCCCCCAGGGGGTCTTGACCCCCACTTTGGGAAACCCTGATCTAAGAAAGGGATGGCTTGTTGGTGAGCATATTTTATGTTATATTTATCTTAAGTCTCTATCCTGTTTATGCTAAAATGTTGTTGCTTTTAAGTGACCTGGGATATGGTCTTAAAACCTGGCTTATGACTCCATTTGTGGAACTGGTGGTAAGTTACTCTACGCCCCTGAGAAAGTGTGAGGGATAATTCTGACATGCCGTGTTCACTACATTAAATGAATGACCATTAGGCGACGGGTGAATATCGTCACTTTATCCCTCGTTTCAGGAACACATTCCTGATATGGAGGTGTCTCTAATAACCACAGGCGTTCTTTAATCCTGAGCTGTCAGGTGATCAGGTGGTCCTTGTCCTCCTCCAGTTTCCTTCCTTCTTTCTGTTCTGCTAGTCTTTTTTTTTTGAGTCACCTTTAATATCAAACCTCATTTTCCTAACCTGATCCACGGTGTGAACCTCAGGAGACACAGCATTAACAGCCTCAGTAAGAAACCCAGGCTTCATGTTTCTGTCATGGGGACTCTGAAAAGTGTTGGTTTTCTTGCCTAAACCTCTGAAACAATCACCTCTCTCTCTCTACCGGGTTGAGATTCAGCGTCTTGATGCAGCTAACAGATGTCCTTATATGGATGAATGGGGGCGTGGTCGTATGCTGATTGCAGGTTGCGTGCACGCGCCTGTCAGTTTAGAATGATTCTGATTCACTAATATACACACGGTGGTGAGAACAGAATTGTCTGGTACGCATGTGTCATGAATCTGACGGTGATTTTGCGTATGCATTCATTTTATGTGCAGAGTAAGAACATTTCTACGCATTTATTAGTGAATGAGGTCCAATGTCTTTAAAACACGTTCTACTGACCTAACCTCAAAAATGTCTTTTCAGTGGTGCTAATATTCTTCTGTATGAAAGGGAGGTACTCTACCTGCATCCATCCAGCATTCATCATTATCAGTCTTGTTCTCTTTGTGCAGAGATAATCTTGGTTCGTATTCCTCAACAGATTGCAGAAATGGCCTCAGAGCTCATGAACGTTGCTGCCCTCGGTCGACCTTTCACCCTGGGAATGCTGTACGATGCTCGGAAAGATGCACTGATCCCAGGTAAGTCCTCATCTCGAGGGAGAGTCAAAGTGAGTGATGGGGGTCAGGGGTCGGGGGTCGGGGGGGTGAGATAGGATCCAAGTGTGTCAGTGCTCCAGTTGAGCAGTCTAACCCCGAATTTAAACAGGAGTCGCCACGTTGCATTACTGGTCCAAGCCTGATCCAGCTCTAACTATAAGCTTTATCAAAAAGGAAAGTTTGAAGCCTACTCTTAAAAGTAGAGAGGGTGTCTGCCTCCCGGACCCTGACTGGTAGATGATTCCAAAGGAGAGGGGCCTGATAACTGAAGGCTCTACCTCCCATACTACTTTTAGAGACTGTCGGTACGATGAGCAGGACTGCATGTTGGGAGCGTAAGATACTAAGGTGTCTGATCATTAAGAGCTTTGTAGGTCATAAGAAGGATTTTAAATTCTAGTCTAGGTTTTATGGGAGGCAGTGTAGAGAAGCTAACAGGGGAGAGATGTGCTCTCTCTTCCTAGGTCTAGTCAGTACTCGAGCTGTAGCGTTTAGGAACCAGCTGAAGAGTCTTGAGAGACTTATTAGGGCAGCCTGATAAAAGGGAGTTACAGTAATCTAAAAAAAACCATGTCTTCTTATTTGTCCAGGTTTGACTTTGTGGAACGATAAAACTCTGCAGGAGAAAACCGTCGAAAGCTCCCAGCGTAGCAGCTCCTTTCAAATTTCTACGTCCGACTCCATCGAGTCCAAGTCCTCTCTGCTGGACATCGATGCGTCTCTGAAGGCCAGTTTCATGAGCGGACTGGTTAACGTTGAAGGATCTGCCAAGTTTATGAAGAGTACGAAGCATTCCAAGAAGGACAGCCGAGTGACCTTTCAGTACAACGCCACCACCCACTTCAGACAGCTGTACATGGCTGACATGATGACCCTGGATACTCAGCAGACAGACCTCCTTAAGAAGGGCACTGCGACACATGTGGTCACTGGCATCCTCTACGGGGCACATGCCTTCTTTGTGTTTGACAGTGAGAATTCAGACAACGAGAGCTCTCAGGACATCAGCGGCCATATGAGGGCTGTGATCAATAAGATCCCCTCTTTCAACGTCGAGGGGGAGGTCAACATAAAGCTGACCGATGAAGAAAAAGCCCTCACTGACAAATTCTCCTGCAAATTCTACGGTGACCTTCTTCTCAAGAGCAACCCTGCATCATTCACAGAGGCAGTGAAGACCTATGTGGAACTTCCAACGCTGCTGGGAGAAAAGGGAGAGTACTGTGTCCCCCTGAAGGTCTGGCTGATGCCCCTGAAGGATCTGGATCCCAGTGCTGTTGAGCTGAGCAGTGGGATCAGTCTGGAACTTGTGATGGAGGTGAATGATGCTCTGGAAGACTTGAGAGGAATAGGAATGAGATGCAATGACGCTCTTGCCGACTCAGTGGTGGAGCGCCTTCCACAAATTCAAAAGAAGCTGCACCGTTTCCAAGAACTGTGCAAGTATTATGAAACCCACCTCAAGAAGACCATGGCCAAGAAATTACCACTCATACGAGGCGGTACGGAAGAGGAAGGGCCGGTGATGCAGATCTTTGAAAAGAGAGCAAAGTCCCCCTTCAGTTCAGAACAACTCAACAAGTGGATGGATGACACAGAGAGAGAGATCAACGTGGTCTGGTCCTGCTTAGCTATCCTGAAGGGAGCCAGGATCCTCCCAAACCGGTCTGAGCTAGACAGAGTAATTCTTGATCCACAATCAAAGCTAGGGGTATGCTTTGCTTTCACCTCCCTGGACCTTCCTGACCCCCGCTTGGATGCAATGTCCAGCTTCTTGGATTCAGTGAAAACCGTAACCACCAACGAAGTCCCATGGTACTATTCAGAGAAGACTGTTGAGTTAATGAGAAAACTAGCAGAGGCCGCTACTTTCTTCAAGTCTGACCTCAGACTTGTATCGGTCATTGCAAATGAAGCATTGACAGGAGCATGCGTGTACTATTATAAAGATGGTAAACTAGGTCATCCCGTGATCCTCCCTGAATTAATGGAAACACACAAAGAGGACTTAACCTTGCGTAAGTACTTTCTTTAACTGTTTACTTATTAAAACACGTCACTCTTCAGAAATCTGATTTGCCATCAATGATCCTCTGACTCTGTTGAAGCTGGTTCAGGATACTTGTACCTCTTTTCGACCAACACAAACCTGGTTCTAGAAGAAATATTTGGCTTTCACAGAAATGATTTCAGAAAGTTTCTCAGCAACTCGCAACAGTCCCCTGAACTTTTTAAAAGATTTACAGGAATTTCTGACGCTCTCATAAAAGTCTCTTTGTATCCGGCTGAAGATTTTTAGGGTCTAACTGAGTTTCTTTGAATTTAATGTTGGTATTTTCAGGATCTCACTCAAGTTTAGGGTCCAGAGTTTAGATTTTTTATGGTTTCCAGGAGGTTTGTAAAATGTCTTGCTTAATTTTCCAGGAACTTGTAAAAGTTTTTAGAATTCTGAAAAAGTTTATTTTGGATCTTTGACAGAATTTAAGTCTCATGCAAAAGTTTGTCTTGATCTTACAAGCCTTTCTCAAAATCTTGCAAGTTTACTGCGATTTTGCAGAACTTTACAAGAACTTTTAAATATGTCAGGCCCTGGTAATATTTCAGGAGTGGTTTTTAGGGGTCGTGCAGAAGATTTTTCTGGATCAATAAAATGAATTCTAATCCTGTTTTTGATCTTCTTCTTTCCAGCAGACAACCAACATCGCCCTCTGGACTTTGAGCGCTTCATTCAGCCTGAGGGAAACAGGAAGTGATGTCACCTCTGCACCATCCGCACCACTTTCTCTGACCCCGCCTCCTCCGTTTCAGGGGAGTCCACCTATGCGGTTCTTGTCCCAGTAATCTTGTGTACCAGGGATGTTATTTACCTTGAACACATGAGGTCGAGGATGCTGCGGTCCCCCTCTATCTCTCTGTAATGACGCCTCATATCAGTAATCATTAGCTTCACATTCAACAGTCTTTAGTTCAGAATCTATTGTAACTTGTTCGGGGAAATGTTTGGTGATTTTGGTATCAGGGAAGTGTTTCTGTTGATTTTGTTGTGAGCATGTGTTTTATTTTGGCGGGGTAACATTAGAGCATGTTTTATTTCCTTTAAATCAGCTGATTTTAAGTGTAATGAGTCAATGAGGGATCTGTGGGTATGGTGTGCATGCTTTGGTTGTTTTTTGATGATTTGGCGCCACCTGCAGGCTCTCTATTAAAGTGTGCAGGAGAGAACTGTATCTCTGTTTCTATCATTTATCAATAAATGGAAATGTCTTGAAATCAAGCCGGCTTTGTCTTTGAGAAAATCTGAAACATGAATTAGTTTGTTGTTTAACATTTTATTAAAGTATCTAGGATCATAACATTCATAATAGAGATGTAGAAGTTGATTCATACAGTCCAGAATAAACTCTTAACATCAGCTCACAGTCGAGTTAAAGGGAAATAATAATTATTATGGAAGTTCAGTTCATTTAATTTTCTGTATAGCGCCAGATCCCAGCAGAAGTACTTGAAGGCTGCCTCTCTTATAGATCTGGTTCATTTATTAAACAGACTAAATGTCCTTATGGTATTTATCTTCTTTACATGACAGGATGTCATTTCTGTCTTTACACTGGTGCATTTCAGAGTGAACTGACTGACTGTCTGTCCAGAGAGCCTGTCACTGCAGGTGCATTCAGGGACCGTCGTAAAGGTGCATGCTTCACTTTCATCAGCTGAGGAGGAGAAGAGAGAGAGAGGACCAGAGAAGGGAGGAGGAAGACCGGACTTTGGAGAATCAAATTCACCTTTTTGCAGGGACAGGCTGAATCATTTAACTTTAGATATTTTTGGAGCTGTTTGTATTTAGTTGTTTATTTATTTTAGAATTAATTGTTAGATTTATTCAAACTTTTCTTTTTTTAAAGGTAACTTAAGTTAGATTTTGGGGATATTTTTTTTGCTAGTCATTTGTTTAGTATATTTAGATTTTTTGTATATTTAGTATATGTTTTGTTTCTTTGGTGATTAGGAGCTGTGGGACCTGAGGTTATTTAGGTAGGTAGGTGGCAGAAGGCCAGCATGCACCTGGGTGGGCCTGTGGTGTTTTACCAGCTCAAGAGAGGCAGCAGGAGCCGTGACTCTCTTTGTTCCTTTTGTTTGCTTGACATCAAAAATAAACCCAATGGAAACACTGAACTGTTACATGGACATTGGACTTCTTTTGCCTGCGGACATCACATCCCCTCGCTGCATCAGGGACCCTCTCATTAAGTTTAGTTAAAGTTTGATATTTGGATTTTTCTTTGAGCTTTTTATGACAAATGGCCTCCACAATATTATAAAAGCTATAGTGTTAAAAGAGTGAAATATTGACGACTTTAACACTTGGTACAACCCAAGACAAAGTCTGTCTGCCCCCTGCAGGGTGAGGAGGACACACACACACACACACACACACACACACACACACACACACACACACACACACACACACACACTTGTGGTCATGGTGTCCTCCAGCTGATGAGCTGCTGATTGAAGAGGCAGAGTGGACACAGTGATGAGGGGTGAAGTGATGTTACTGGCTGTGTGTGAACATAGCAGTGTCGCAGTGTGTGTGTGTGTGTGTGTGTGTGAATATTTTAGTATTAATCTGCATCACATCTCATTAAAACTGATAACAGATAATGTGACCACACTAAAGATGGGAGATTCTTAACAGTGAAACTTGGACCGCCCCAAATACTAGCGTCTGATTGGCTAGCGTTAGCCCCTCCTCCTGTGAAGGTTCAGAGTCGTCTCTTCCATGAAAAGGAAGAATCACTGATGGAGGCTGTTTAAGTGGAGGACTCAGCTTGTTCACTGATGATTGGACGTATTATGTGGTCTACCGGAACCAGTATCTGTGCAGAAGTGGCCCTCCTCGATCCAGCACCAAGAGATGTCCACTCCAGCAATCAATGGTGCTATTAGTGCGTGAAATGATATGTGGAGCAGCAGGACCGAGGCGGTGAAGAGGAGCTGGGGTTATTATAGAAGAGTCTGCTCTCTGCTGAACCATGCCACATTATCTCTCTCTCTCTCTGATGTCTGTTCATGTAAACCCGACAGTGAGAGTTTTATTTGTTCTATCTTTTTTGTATGTGTGTGTACTTTTCAAAAGAAGAAGCTGTGATTCTCTTGATTTAGCAGCTTGTAACAGTAGTCTTCTCTCAGCCCACCGTGAATGCGTCTCTCCTCCCGGTGTTCCGGTTTTAAAAGTGACCCTGTAAACTGGAGACCTTCAGCTGAACGTGTCAGTGTTTGTGGAGTTTACACAGCTGTTGAAACACAGAGGGAGTTCCTGGGAATGCAAACTAGTTTAGTTTTTATTAAGATTTCAAAATATCCTCATCAGATATTTAATGATGGTCTAAAGACGTTTATGAGGGATGCATCCGGCTGAGAGTCTCCAGTTAACAGGGTCGCCGTTTAAACCAAAACACCGGCCGATCTCTGCGATCACGGCTTTTTGAGTTCAAAAGGATTTTAAAGCCGTGTTGAAACGTCTTTGCTACTCGCGCTTATCTCCTCTCACATGTTTTTTTCTGCTTTTGGAGCACAATTTCAAATTTGAGGAAAATAATTTTTTTCAACAGGCTCCAGGTCAACTTTTTTGTCAATTTTTTTTGTCAAATTTTTTTTCAATTTTTTTTGTCAATTTTTTTTTTCAAATTTTCTTTATTCAAATGTTTTTTGTCAAAAATTAAAAAAAAAAAAAAAAAAAAATCGAAATTTTCACATTTTTTTTCAAATTTTTTTTTTCAATTTTTTTTTTCAATTTTTTTTTTCATTTTTTTTTTTTTCAATTTTCTTTCAAAATTTTCCAAAAACCATTCACAGTCATTGTTTTTTCCATCTGTGATGAATGGCATTTGTCTTTGTTTCACTGCCCTCTACTGGTCTGGTGGTGTAGTGTCAAAGGATTTTAAAGCCGTGTTGAAACGTCTTTGCTACTCGTGCTTATCTCCTCTCACGTGTTGATTCAGTGAATCCATCTGTGATGAAATATAGCACCATCTAAAACAGACCAGCTGAGTCTCTTCATGCTAACAGGCTAACTGTTGTGTTGATTCATTCTTTGCTCTTTACATGTTTTTAACTGTAGGCGCAGGATTTTCTGCTTTTGGAGCAAAATTTCAAATTTGAGGTAAATTAATTTTTTCGACAGGCTCTGGATCAACTTTTTTGTCAAATTTTTTTTTGCAAATTTTTTTTAGTCAAAACATTTTTTTTTTTCCCAAACATTTTTTTTCAAAACATTTTTTTTTCAAAACATTTTTTTTTCCAAATTTTCTTTGTAAAATTTTTTTTAATAAAATTTTTCTTTTTGTCAATTTTTCTTTTTTTTCAATTTTTCTTTTTGTCAATTTTTCTTTTTGTCAATTTGTTGTCAACGTTTATGAGGGATGCATCGGCTGAGAGTCTCCAGTTAACAGGGTCGCCGTTTAAACCAAAACACCGTCCGATCTCTGCGATCACGGCTTTTTGAGTTCAAAAGGATTTTAAAGCCGTGTTGAAACGTCTTTGCTACTCACGCTTATCTCCTCTCACGTGTTGATTCAGTGAATCCATCTGTGATGAAATATAGCACCATCTAAAACAGACCAGCTGAGTCTCTTCATGCTAACAGGCTAACTGTTGTGTTGATTCATTCTTTGCTCTTTACATGTTTTTAACTGTAGGCGCAGGATTTTCTGCTTTTGGAGCAAAATTTCAAATTTGAGGTAAATTAATTTTTTCGACAGGCTCTGGATCAACTTTTTTGTCAAATTTTTTTTGTCAATTTTTTTTTTGTCAAATTTTTTTTGCAATTTTTTTTTAGTCAAAACATTTTTTTTTTTCCAAAACATTTTTTTTCAAAACATTTTTTTTTCAAAAAAATTTTTTTTCCAAATTTTCTTTGTAAAATTTTTTTTAGTAAAATTTTTCTTTTTGTCAACTTTTCTTTTTGTCAATTTTTCTTTTTGTCAACTTTTCTTTTTGTCAATTTTTCTTTTTGTCAATTTTTCTTTTTGTCAATTTTTTGTCAACGTTTATGAGGGATGCATCCGGCTGAGAGTCTCCAGTTAAAAGGGTCGCTGTTTAAACCAAAACACCGGCCGATCTCTGCGATCACGGCTTTTTGAGTTCAAAAGGATTTTAAAGCCGTGTTGAAACGTCTTTGCTACTCGCGCTTATCTCCTCTCACGTGTTGATTCAGTGAATCCATCTGAGATGAAATATAGCACCATCTAAAACAGACCAGCTGAGTCTCTTCATGCTAACAGGCTAACTGTTGTGTTGATTCATTCTTTGCTCTTTACATGTTTTTAACTGTAGGCGCAGGATTTTCTGCTTTTGGAGCAAAATTTCAAATTTGAGGTAAATTAATTTTTTCGACAGGCTCTGGATCAACTTTTTTGTCAAATTTTTTTTTGCAAATTTTTTTTAGTCAAAACATTTTTTTTTTTCCCAAACATTTTTTTTCAAAACATTTTTTTTTCAAAACATTTTTTTTTCCAAATTTTCTTTGTAAAATTTTTTTTAATAAAATTTTTCTTTTTGTCAATTTTTCTTTTTTTTTCAATTTTTCTTTTTGTCAATTTTTCTTTTTGTCAATTTGTTGTCAACGTTTATGAGGGATGCATCGGCTGAGAGTCTCCAGTTAACAGGGTCGCCGTTTAAACCAAAACACCGTCCGATCTCTGCGATCACGGCTTTTTGAGTTCAAAAGGATTTTAAAGCTGTGTTGAAACGTCTTTGCTACTCACGCTTATCTCCTCTCACGTGTTGATTCAGTGAATCCATCTGTGATGAAATATAGCACCATCTAAAACAGACCAGCTGAGTCTCTTCATGCTAACAGGCTAACTGTTGTGTTGATTCATTCTTTGCTCTTTACATGTTTTTAACTGTAGGCGCAGGATTTTCTGCTTTTGGAGCAAAATTTCAAATTTGAGGTAAATTAATTTTTTCGACAGGCTCTGGATCAACTTTTTTGTCAAATTTTTTTTGTCAATTTTTTTTTTGTCAAATTTTTTTTGCAATTTTTTTTTAGTCAAAACATTTTTTTTTTTCCAAAACATTTTTTTTCAAAACATTTTTTTTTCAAAAAAATTTTTTTTCCAAATTTTCTTTGTAAAATTTTTTTTAGTAAAATTTTTCTTTTTGTCAACTTTTCTTTTTGTCAATTTTTCTTTTTGTCAATTTTTCTTTTTGTCAATTTTTCTTTTTGTCAATTTTTTGTCAACGTTTATGAGGGATGCATCCGGCTGAGAGTCTCCAGTTAAAAGGGTCGCTGTTTAAACCAAAACACCGTCCGATCTCTGCGATCACGGCTTTTTGAGTTCAAAAGGATTTTAAAGCCGTGTTGAAACGTCTTTGCTACTCGCGCTTATCTCCTCTCACGTGTTGATTCAGTGAATCCATCTGAGATGAAATATAGCACCATCTAAAACAGACCAGCTGAGTCTCTTCATGCTAACAGGCTAACTGTTGTGTTGATTCATTCTTTGCTTTTTTCCATGTTTTTAACAGCAGGCGCAAAATTCTCACATTTTTTCATGTTTTTCTGCTTTTGGAGCACAATTTCAAATTAGAGGAAAATAAATTTTTTCCACAGACTCTGGGTCAACTTTTTTGTCAATTTATTTTGGTAAAAAAAAATTTTTTTTTTTTTTTCAAGTTTCTTTTTTTCAAAGTTTTTTTTTCAAGTTTTTTTTTCAAGTCTTTTTTGTCATTTTTTTTTCAAAGTCTTTTGTCATTTTTTTTTCTTTAAAAAAAAATTAAGTCAATTTTTTTTTTTTCAATTTTTTTTGTTCAAATTTTTCAAAAACCATTCCCAGTCGTTGTTTTTTCCATCTGTGATGAATGGCATTCCTCTTTGTGTTACTGCCCTCTACTGGTCTGGTGGTGTATTGCATTTGCTTTTTTTCCTCTATACGTCACTGGCCTGATTTACACAATCTACCCGGGACTTCAGCCCGCGGTCCAAACGCAGACAACAATGGGGGACCAGGAACCTTTTAGTACATGATTAGCAAACAAGCTAACAGCTAAGGCAACACTGTAGGAATTAAGAACATCTACACTGAACAGGTTTACCAAACAGTAGAGCTGTTACAGTGTTATATATGTGTTAGAACTTTCCTCCTGATATCGTTTCACCAGGACAACTGGATAATGCTAGCATGACAGTTGTGAGTGCTAACAGCAGCCATGTTTGTTTGTGTTTTTAACTTTCACTATGAGAATGTTTTGGTGAGGACCGGTTTTGAATCAGTCACCATCATATGGTCCTGAATCAGCGGCGCTTGTGGATGTGAGCGGTTAGATGGAGTCCTGAGGAAATGCTACTTTCAAATTCATGCTAGTTTTCCGTGACTACTGAACCTAGCTTTAACTGCCTGCGCCCGTTCAACCGCAGAAAATAAGGTGAATATAAAAGCATGTAAATGTGACTATAAATATCACAGGTAGAACTTTTCTGTTGATTTGGGTTAGCAGAGGCTTTAACACATACTTGGTTCACAATTGTGAAGAAGAAAAACAGTGCAATAATAAACACTTCAAATTCAAATCAAGTTCAGTTCAGAGATATATTCTCAAATTCAGTCTTACAGATGTTTAGATTTCCTTTAATTGATTAAAGGGGAATATTGTTATATTAGGTTATTTATACATTTGACTGATTTTGACTTCAGTGACTTAAATGCAACTTGATATATTTTGTTTTTACTAAAAAAAAAGGGAGTCACACTTGTTTGATAGTTTTGGGAATAAATGCAGAGTTAAAATGGATTCAGGTTCAACATTGGTCATTTATCTAAACACCTCAACATAGCATCTCATTTACATGAGGTGTAGTAGCCTAAAAAGGCCACCAGGTGTCACCAAAAACAGCAATTCCTGCTGTTTTGTTTTCTCTTTTGTCCCTCCTGCAACACTGTAGTTGAGAGTTTGTTGGATTTGGGAGCAGACGCAATGTTTTGTGTTAGAGGCGTTACTTTTGGGTTTTTTTTTTTTCTTTTTTTTTCTTTTTTTTTTTCATTAAACAAAATTATAATACAACAACACAACTCTGACTGGACAAGGTCTAAACAAACAAACAAATATACATACAAACAAATAAACTTGATAACCTACAAAAGGACAAGACATGGGAGCAAGGGGTGGAGCGTAAATATTGTTCAGTGTATAGATAAAGAAAATTGAAAAATAAATAAATAAATAAAATGTATACATTCATGTTCATTCAAGAATTCATGGGGTTTAAAACTCAGGTCAAGTATCAATAGGAGCCATCAAGGTCTTTTATCCATCACTGATGAAATAAAATTCAAAGAGCCTCTGTGGCCACTGCCTGGATCTACAAGTGCTGATGCTGCTTGCTCCATAGATATCAGTTCTAAATAATCTTTAAGCCAGCTGTCTATATCAAACTTTTGGGTTTTTAAGATTAAATTTGCTGGTCTTAAAACCACATCCAGGGTTTCTCTCTGCACTACATCCCCAAACAAACACCACAACGCAGAGTCCCAGGGGATTGTAGAGAGGAAACTACAGCTGGACATGCAGATAAAAGAGGATTACATACACTGGAAACTGATATAAAGTTAGAATGGGAAACAAACGCAGAGTGTGACGTACAATTAGAGGAATGCAAAGCTCATGCAGTCTGCAGGCTCTTCTTTAAACAGGCTGTGGATCCACAACTTTTAGAAACAGTAAGGAATCAAGAGTGTGAAACTAATTTTGTCACCGGTTGCAAAATGAAGTCAGAAAAACAGAAACATTCAATGTTAAACCTAAATGTTAAATCTAAACCTTAAATATACATTTAAATGTTAAGTATGAATATAAATGTTAGTTTAATGTTAAACCTACATCTTAAATATAAATGTTTAATGTTAAATCTAAATCTTAAATATACATTTAAATGTTAAATACAAATATTCAATTTTAAACCCAAATGTTTAATGTTAAATCTAAATCTCAAATACAAGTATTCAATGTTAAACCTAAATATTAAATATAAATGTTTAATGTTAAATCTAAATCTTAAATATACATTTAAATGTTAAATACAAATCTTAAATACAAGTATTCAATTTTAAACCCAAATGTTTAATGTTAAATCTAAATCTCAAATACAAGTATTCAATTTTAAACCTAAATGTTAAATCTAAATATAAATGTTTAAGGTTAAATCTAAATACAAGTATTCAATGTTAAATCTAAATCTTAAATATAAATGTTTAATGTTAAATCTAAATCTTAAATATACATTTAAATGTTAAATACAAATCTTAAATACAAGTATTCAATTTTAAACCCAAATGTTTAATGTTAAATCTAAATCTCAAATACAAGTATTCAATTTTAAACCTAAATGTTAAATCTAAATATAAATGTTTAATCTAAATACAAGTATTCAATGTTAAATCTAAATCTTATGTACATTTAAATGTTAAGTATGAACATAAATGTTTAATGTTAAACCTAAATTTTAAATATAATTTTTTAATGTTAGATCTAAAAAAAGTTCAATCTACACTTTAAATGTTAAATATACATTTAAAGGGCTAAAAATAAATGTTATATATAGTTTAATACAAGTGTTTTGTTAGATCTAAATGTTAAATACAAGTATGTCATATATAAATGTTTAATGTTAGATCTAAACATTAAAAGTTGAATCTAAATTTTAAATGTTAAATCTAAACATCTGCATCCTCAGTGAAATAGAGAGTAAAGGTCAGGTGTGTGTCTTTGTTCAGCAGTCAGACCCTCAGGAGGTTTTAGAAGAGCTCACAGTAAGAGTTAAATCAGGACTGAGTAAAGACCGGACTCTCTGAAGTGTCCTGTGAAAACTCTCAGACTGAAGGTTGCAAAATGAAGTCAGAAAAACAGAAGCAGTCTCAAAGTTTAAGTTTAAATTTGTTTTATTTTCAAAGTCCTGTGCAGGTTGAAGCCAGGAGTCAAAGAGTCCTGCAGGAGGAGAACAAAGTTAGTCAGGATTCAAACAGCAGCAGAGAAACATGTGAATAGTTTCAGAGTCTCACCTCAGTATTTTCCTCCTTTGCCACCCTTCACTGGTTCAGCCTGAGGCACCGCTTTCTGCACCACCTCGTAGTAGACCACTTCTGGTTCGGGGGCCTCTGGGGAGTAGTTCATGTGGGAGGAGACTTCTCTGGCGCGCTGGTAGCCGTTCCTGGTCTGGACGATGTAGGATGAAGCCGGCACGGAGAAGGTCTCCACCTCTTCCTCCGCCTGCTGCACACCTTTAACGCCCTTGGAGCCGACACCCGCTGCTGCAGCCGCCGCTTCCTCCTGAGAGCCCCAGACGCTGAAGTCAGGGAGGGAACGAGATGGCATCCAGCCGTTTGGGTTGAAGGACTCGAATCCTACGGTGGGCAGGGCAGACCACTCGCTTCCAAAAGTAGAACCCTCAAAGCTGAAGCTGGGAGCGCCGCTGTAAAGGATTGTGGACCCGTAGGCAGGGCCTGCAGAAGCAGAAGCGAAGCCACCATGGGAGGCTGCAGGAGCATTAAAGCCACCATGTGAAGCTCCAGGAGCACCGTAAGAACCAGCACCAAAGCCACCATGGGAGGCTGCAGGAGCATTAAAGCCACCATGTGAAGCTCCAGGAGCACCGTAAGAACCAGCACCAAAGCCACCGTAGGAGGCTCCAGGGGCGGCGTAAGCGACTGCTGCAGGGGCGGCGTAAGAGACTGCTGCAGGGGCGGCATAAGAGACTGCTGGTCCTGCATAGTGTCCAGCAGAGCCAGCACCAGGCTGAGACTGTGCAGAGAAGCTGACGTGACCTGAACCCTGAGGATTCCTGGCAGGTCTGGAAGCAGAGTTCACCACAAAGCTGTTGGGCTGGTAACTGGGTGAAGCATAGCTGGTGGCTGCAGCAGCAGGGGCCTGTTGGGCGGCTGCAGGCTCCTGGACTGCAGCCTGTTGAGGCTGCAGGGAAATCAGGGGAGCACGAGAGCCTTCAGGTGCACCAGAGCGAGGGGAAGGCCCGTCACTGGAGACAGCAGCGTAGGGATACTGGTACTCTGGATAAGAGATGAGGAGTTAAAAGAACTCATGCAGGATTCAGTCACACGTTAGTATCTGTCAGAAAGTCTTTGGACCAGCTTTGGATTTCAACTACTCACCATCTTTGGTTGCAGGAAAACAAGCTCCACTGCTGAAGAGCAGCAGGCAGATCCAAGAAACCCTGCACCAGTCAAGAACACAGAGTCACTCTCCTGAAGGTGGAGCTGAACACATTAAACATGGAGGACATTGTTCTTCAGAGGAAACCATGAACCTACCTTAGAGAGAGAGCGTGCAGCATGATGAATCAGCAGTGGGGATGTGGAGCAGCTTCTCTGAGGGTGCTGGAGGATTGAAGACTGAAGCTTGCTGTGATGATCTGCATGCTGCTCCTCTGCTCTTATACTGCTGCTGCTGCACCCGCTGCACTAATCACACTCATCACTGACACCTGGACCACAATCAGAGCCTGATGAGGACTCACCTGGGTCCACTCAGAGCAGATTGTGTTACATGCTGCAACACAAGTTTATTTGTTCATTTGATTTCAATTAAACTCACTCATCAAACTTTGTCTGTAGATCTGTAGAGGTCCGCTCTTGATACTCTAGAACATTTATTCCTCTTTAGATATTTAATTAAACTCATCTTGTGCTGGTATGAATTTAAGATTTATCATCATCAAATGTGCTTTAATACTTTTCACTGTGGTGTTAATATATGTCATCTTAAACTGGATCCTTTAATTCAATGGAGGATTTTAAAACCAGGATAAAGGATCATCTGATCAGCTTGTGCTCATGTTTTAGAGCTTAACACTGATCATGTATAAATGGATGTAATATTTGTCACATTATGTTTTGTCTTGTTCTCACTGTGAAACTCTTTATGCTGCTGTCTCGGCCAGGACTCCCTTATGAAAGAGACTTTGTATCACAAAGGGAAACTTCCTGGTAAATAAAGGTTAAATTAAATAATTAAAACACACATATATCTTCATAAACCTCATATTCATATTTTCTACTTTTGGATTTCTCTGTTGTAGGAACAGTTTTTATATTAATAATAACTTAAGTATTTTTTTATTTTGTAATTAATATGAACTGTTGTTTCTATGTTTGTGTTTATTTAATGTTTTGTAATTTATTTGTGTTTTCTGCCTCTTCCTGTGCTGTTAATTATTCATCTTTTTTTATTGTGCATTTTCTTAATTTAGCAAATAAATAAACGTAGTACGGTGGCTCTGAGGTGAAATGTTAACTTACAAATGATGA
The DNA here is from genome assembly GCF_009762535.1 of Notolabrus celidotus. NCBI lineage: Eukaryota > Metazoa > Chordata > Actinopteri > Labriformes > Labridae > Notolabrus > Notolabrus celidotus. The sequence continues at coordinate 51,474 of NW_023260012.1, read as the reverse complement.
AACACTTTGACAAAGATGGAGACAAATTTACATTTTATAAAACAAAATTACATTTAACACTTTAATTAAGAACAAAACAAATTTACAAAATCAGAAACAATTTTAAAGAGACATTTTTACCAGAAACAGATTTACAAACGTCAAATTCTACCAGAAATATATATATTTTATTTATTTAATTTTGATATATATATATATATATATATCATATATACATTTAAAGAGACAGAGCATTTTTACCATAAACAAAGATTTTACCAGGAAAGGAATGCACCAAATACAGGAAGTGATCGAGTGAGCGGTGTGTGGGTTTTCAAAATAAAAGACGTCTGTAATGTGAAAATGTGCCACAACCAGAGTATTAATGAATATTTGAGATTCCTCTACACCTCAAAATGTGTTCCTGACAATCACAGCTATATCTGATTTGGAATTTCAAAATAAAATTTCATTGGAAATTTAGCAATAACAATGATTTTGCATAAATTTAAAGTAAGATTTTGAAAGTAATCCCAGTTTCCACTCAGTAATGTTCCAATATATATATATATGTTAATTTCATATATATAATTTGTTTTTCTTTGTTTATTTTTGTGTTTTTCTGTCAAGCACTTTGTAACTTTGTTTAGAAAAGTCCTGTAGAAATAAAGATATTATTATTATTATTATTATTATTATTATTATTATTATTATTATCACCATCATCATCATTATTATTATTATTAATAAATATAGGAAGTGATCGAGTGACTGTCCTGCCAATCACCGGTCATTCTGATGTGTCCTTTCAAAATAAAAGCCAAACAGAATTAGAAAAAATTGCGATAATTCTGGATATTTTCAATCAGAGATGACGAACAAATCTTAGTTTCCACTCAGTGATTTTATCTCAGAGTCATAGTGGAACATTACTGAGTGGAAACTGGGATTACTTTCAAAATCTTACTTTAAATTTATGCAAAATCATTGTTATTGCTAAATTTCCAATGAAATTTTATTTTGAAATTCCAAATCAGATATAGCTGTGATTGTCAGGAACACATTTTGAGGTGTAGAGGAATCTCAAATATTCATTAATACTCTGGTTGTGGCACATTTTCACATTACAGACGTCTTTTATTTTGAAAACCCACACACCGCTCACTCGATCACTTCCTGTATTTGGTGCATTCCTTTCCTGGTAAAATCTTTGTTTATGGTAAAAATGCTCTGTCTCTTTAAATGTATGTCTGGGAATCAGAGCAGCATCTGATTTGGAATTTCAAAATAAAAGCCAATGAAATTAGAAAAAATAGCATTAATTCTGGATATTTTCAATCAGAGATGATGAACAAATCTTAGTTTCCACTCAGTGACTTTAACTCAGAGTCATAGTGGAACATTATTCAGTGGGAACTTGGATTTTGTTTGTAATCTCACGTTTAATTTATGCAAAATCATTGTAATATGCTAAATTTCCAATGGCTTTTATTTTGAAATTCCAAATCAAATATAGCTGTGATTGGCAGGAACACATTTTGAGGTGTAGAGGAATGTCAAATATTTATTATTACTCTGGTTGTGGCACATTTTCACATTACAGACGTCTTTTATTTTGAAAATCCACACACCGCTCACTCGATCACTTCCTGTATTTGGTGCATTCCTTTCCTGGTAGAATCTTGTGTTTGTAAAAATGTTCCTTCTCTTTAAGTGTGTTCCTGCCAATCACAGCAGCATCTGATTTGGAATTTCAAAATAAAAGCCACAGTAATTTAGCAGATAGATTTTATTTTGAAATTCCAATTTAGGTTGATCTGTGATTGTTTATTCTACTCAGTTTCTTCTTCTCCTGCACAAGAGGAGACGCCTCAGAAACCAGACGAGTAGACGTCAGACGGTTCCTGTGGTCTGGTTTGGTCTCCGCCCGCAGAGCCCTGGCGTGTTTCAGCTGCGTGTGTCACATGACCCTCATCCTGCAGGTCTGAGCGCCCTCTTGAGTTCCTCCTCCCGCGGTGATGATCACTCGAGAGGAGAGTGTGTTTGATGGAAACACACACTCAGAGATCCACATCCCAGCTCAGAGCGGCTGTGAGTGTCTCCGTCTCTGTTTGAAGCTTTTGTTCATCTGGTGGACGCTCGAGCTGCAGGGAGGTCAAAGGTCAGAGAGCGAGTCAGACAGGAACACACACACACACACACACACACACACACACACACACACACACACGGTCCACTTTCATCTGCAGGAGAAGAAGGATGGGATTGTGTCAGAGTCTCTCTGATGTCTCGCAGCATCAGGACGGTTTATCTGAGTCCGTCAGAGGACAACAGAGACGGGTTGAAGACTGAAATAAACCTATAATTCACCAACGAAGAAGAAACCTGTGGAGCAGATATCAGTAAATAAAGCAGACACCCTCTCTACTATTAGGAGTAGGCTTCAAACTCTCCGTCAGAGCTGGATCAGGCTTGGACCAGCTCTTAGTTCTGCTGCTATAGGCTTAGACTGACACACTGGGATCCTGTCTTTCCCTCTCTCTCCTCTCTCTGCCTGTCTCTCACTTTAACTCTTCCTGTCCCATTAAAGTTACTAACCATAGACCTTTCTGGAGTCCCTGAGCTCCCTTGTCTCGTAGGTTCCTCTGGATCTCTGCTGTAGATTCCTTTTTTGGGGTCTGTTATTCATTCTTTCTTTCTTTCTTTCTTTCTTTCTTTCTTTCTTTCTTTCTTTCTTTCTTTCTTTCTTTCTTTCTTTCTTTCTTTCATTCCTTCCCTCCTTCCTTCCTTTCTGTCTTTCTTTCCTTCCTTTCATTCCTTCCCTCCTTCCTTTCTGTCTTTCCTTCCTTCCTTCCTTCTTTCTTTCTTTCTTTCTTTCTTTCTTCCATCCCTTCCTTTCATACCTTCCCTCCTTCCTTCCTTTCTGTCTTTCTTTGATTCCTTCCTTTTTTCTTTCTTTCTTTCTTTCTTTCTCTTTCTTTCTTTCTTTCTTTCTGTCCTTCCTTCTTTCTTTCTTTCTTTCCTTCTTTCATTCCATCTTTCTTTCTTTCCTTCCTTTCATTCCTTCCCTCTTTCCTTCCTTTGTCTTTCTTTCCTTCCTTCATTCCATCTTTTTTTCTTTCCTTCATTCCATCTTTCTTTCTTTCCTTCCTTCCTTCCTTCTTTCTTTCTTTCTTTCCTTCTTTCATTCCATCTTTCTTTCTTTCCTTCCTTTCATTCCTTCCCTCCTTCCTTCCTTTGTCTTTCTTTCCTTCCTTCATTCCATATTTCTTTCTTTCTTCCATCCCTTCCTTTCATACCTTCCCTCCTTCCTTCCTGTCTTTCATTCCTTCCTTTTTTTTTCTTTCTTTCCTTCTTTCCATCTTTTTCTTTCCTTCCTTTCATTCCTTCCCTCCTTCCTTTCTTTCTGTCTTTCCTTCCTTCTTTCATTCCTTTCTGCTTGCTTACTCTCTTTTTTTTGTTTTCTTTCTCTCCATGTTTCTTCATGTCTCCTTTTCTTATCCCGTCCTTTCCTTCTGTCATTCCTTCACCATTTATTCTCCCCTTTTTCTTTCTGGTCTCTTCTCTCTCTTCTTAGACCTTTCTGGAGTCCCTGATCTCTGGATCTCTTGAGCTTGTTCCACAGTTTTGGGAGTCACTGCTAAGACACAAATCTCAGATAAAAGCCTCAAATGGTTAACACAAGAGCAGACAGGATTTCTGTTTAATTTAAAATCACTAAGATCAGTTACTGTTGGTTTTAAGTACAGTTGCATGGAGTCCAGATCCACTATTGAGGCCTCTACATACAGCACAGGATTCAAACAGGTCAGATGTAAAGATCAGCTTTTTGAATGGGTGAGGTTTCTGGAGCCAGCCTCTAGTGGACAGTTGAGGAACTGCAGTCCTTGCACTTCAAAATTGGCTTTCTCAGACCAAGTTTGAGTTCCCTACATCACTTCCTGTTTCTTACACTTCCCATAGTACCTCAGAAAACTGATCCTGCAGACCAAGTTTTTACAGTTAGTCTCTTAACCCTCACCCAAAAACCAGAGACCCTGCAGCCTTTAAGTCCCCCCCAACTAAGTGAACTAAGCTCTTTGAGACACCGAGGAGTCAACCTTAAATTAAGACAACTGCAATGAGGTAAAGAGGCTTTGGTTGAAGTCAAAGTGACAGTAGGTTCTAGAAATATGAGTAATGGACTCAACAGCAGAGATCGATTCATGTTAGTTTATTGAACACACAGATCCATATGGTCGTAGGGATGCTGAGGCTCTGCTCGTCACACCTGCAGAGAGAGAGAGAGACAGTCAGTGAATGGAATCAGGAAGTTTATACTTAAAGCTCTCCAAGTCCAAATGTTACCTCAGTATTTTCCTCCTTTGCCACCCTTCACTGGTTCAGCCTGAGGCACCGCTTTCTGCACCACCTCGTAGTAGACCACTTCTGGTTCGGGGGCCTCTGGGGAGTAGTTCATGTGGGAGGAGACTTCTCTGGCGCGCTGGTAGCCGTTCCTGGTCTGGACGATGTAGGATGAAGCCGGCACGGAGAAGGTCTCCACCTCTTCCTCCGCCTGCTGCACACCTTTAACGCCCTTGGAGCCGACACCCGCTGCTGCAGCCGCCGCTTCCTCCTGAGAGCCCCAGACGCTGAAGTCAGGGAGGGAACGAGATGGCATCCAGCCGTTTGGGTTGAAGGACTCGAATCCTACGGTGGGCAGGGCAGACCACTCGCTTCCAAAAGAGTCAGCACCCTCAAAGCTGAAGCTGGGAGCGCCGCTGTAGAGGATTGTGGAGCCTCCAGCAGCAGCACCACCGGCATATCCACCATATGAGCCTCCAGCAGCAGCAGCATCATATCCACCATATGAGCCTCCAGCAGCAGCAGCATCATATCCACCATATGAGCCTCCAGCAGCAGCACCATATCCACCGTGAGAGACTGCAGGAGCGCTGTAGGTAGCAGATCCTGCACCAAGGCTGCTGCTAGCACCTGAACCCCAACCAGCATTCCCTGCAAGCAAAGAACACACATTAGTCATGTTTGATGAGTGTGTGTCAGCTAATGTGAGACTCTTTGAGACGCACCTCCTTTAGTCGCAGGAAAAGAAAGGGCGGTGCCAAAGACCATCAAACAAACGCAGGCGAACCTTTAAGACAAACATGTTCAAAGGGAAACATTAACATCTGCAGAAACTTTAAAGAACATTTCAAAATCAGAAGTTCAAAGCATGATGAGACTCACCCCAGGGAAACCATCTTGGACTGATGATAGGAGATGAAACCAACGCAGCAGATTAAACCCGACAGTCTGCTTGAAGCTGAAGACAGAAGCTGAAGACAGAAGCTGTGTGCTGTGTCTCATCTGTCCCTGCTCGCTCTTTATATACTGCTGCTGCACATGCTCAGTGCACTAATCACCCTCATTACCCTCACCTGGTGTCCAATCAGGCAGCTCATGCTGAAAAAAGCCAGGTGTGTTCCTAACACTAAAACCTGCCTGCCAGGCCTGTAGGGGGCGATAGAGTCTTCATGAACGTCACTGAAACACGAGAGGGGAACGTTCTGAGGATGCATGCTGAGGAAACAGGAACTTTTTATCAGTGCATTTTTATTTAATCCAGAAGCTGAGATCTGAGACACGTAGCGGTCTCTGTTAGACTGCAGGAGACTGGAGTGACAGCTCTGCAGGAAGCTGCAACATTTCTGTTCTTTCTGTGGATACAAAAAGCACCACAGATTGTGCATCAGTTGCTCTCCCTATCCTCCCATAAGGTCTGATTCACAAAGCACACTGTGCTGATGATGTCCAAGCACAAACACACTCAGAAACTTTGCAGCTCTCTACCTGTGCACATCAAAATGATGAGCTCTCTCTCTTTCTTTATTAGGATCCCTATTATCTTCCACATTGTGGTTGCTAGTCCGCCTGGGGTCCACACAACAAAACAAAAACAAGAAAAACATTCATTTAAAATCCCACATTATCCATAAAACAAAGATGCATTAGCAGCCAATTATAAAACTCAAGAATGACAATGAAAAATAAACTAAGTATCTGAGCAAATAAACCATAAGTAGCATTAAACTACAAAATAATGGAAACAAAAACAAAGTTGTCACAAACACATGGCACCAAAAATGAATAAAACACAGACTTTCAAAACAGTGATTACATAATAATGTCTGTGAGGAGTCCATCAGCTTTTGTTAAAGTGACTTTTAAAAAGAAGATCTGTCTTTTAATTCAGAGTCGTTTCTTTTAAGCCCCAGACTGCATTATTATACTCACTGTTTATTCAGTTATCTGATTAGTTCTTATAGTGTGCAGCATTTAGCAAGTTACAGCAGCAAGGACACACTTCCTTTAACAGGCAGAAACCTCCAGCAGGACCAGACTCATGTTAGACACACATCTACTGAGACAGAGTTGGAGAGAGGGATAGAGGGAGATGAAAAGAGAGAGAGAGAGAGAGAGAGAGAGAGAGAGAGAGAGAGAGTGAGAGAGAGAGAGAGAGAGAGAGAGAGAGAGAGAGAGAGAGAGAGAGAGAGAGAGAGAGAGAGAGAGAGAGAGAGAGAGGATAGTGGGGAGACGGATAGTAGTAGTTGTAGCAGCTGGAGTCTGGACCACGTCCACAGCAGCAGAGATCCAGAGGAACCTACGAGACAAGGGAGCTCAGGGACTCCAGAAAGGTCTAAGAAAAGAGAGAAGAGAGGGAGACCAGAAGAAAGAAAAAGAGGAGAAGAAATGGGGAAGGAAAGACAGAAGGAAAGGACAGGATAAGAAAAGGAGACAAAGGATGAAGAAATATGGAAAGAACAAAGAGAGAATGAAAGAAAGGAAGGAAGGAAGGAAGGAAACTAAAAAAGAAGGAAAGAAAGAAAGAAAGAAAGAAAGGATGAATAACAGACCCCAAAAAGGAATCTCCAGCAGAGATCCAGAGGAACCTATGAGACAAGGGAGCTCAGGGACTCCAGAAAGGTCTATGGTTAGTAACTTTAATGGGACAGGAAGAGTTAAAGTGAGAGACAGGCAGAGAGAGGAGAGAGAGGGAAAGACAGGATCCCAGTGTGTCAGTCTTAGCCTATAGCAGTCTGAGTCTGTAGCAGTCTGAGCCTATAGCAGTCTGAGTCTATAGCAGTCTGGGGCTATAAAAGTCTGGGTCTATAGAAGTCTGAGTCCATAGAAGTCTGAGTCTATAGAAGTCTGAGCCTATAGCAGTCTGAGTCTATAGCAGTCTGAGTCTATAGCAGTCTGAGTCTATAGCAGTCTGAGCCTATAACAGTCTGGGCTTATAGCAGTCTGAGTCTATAGCAGTCTGAGTCTATAACAGTCTGAGTCTATAACAGTCTGAGTCTATAACAGTCTGAGTCTATAGCAGTCTGAGTCTATAGCAGTCTGAGCCTATAGCAGTCTGAGTCTATAGCAGTCTGAGTCTATAGCAGTCTGAGTCTATAGCAGTCTGAGCCTATAGCAGTCTGAGCCTATAGCAGTCTGAGTCTATAGCAGTCTGAGTCTATAGCAGTCTGAGTCTATAGCAGTCTGAGCCTATAGCAGTCTGAGCTTATAGCAGTCTGAGTCTATAGCAGTCTGAGCCTATAGCAGTCTGAGCTTATAGCAGTCTGAGTCTATAGCAGTCTGAGTCTATAGCAGTCTGAGCTTATAGCAGTCTGAGTCTATAGCAGTCTGGGCTTATAGCAGTCTGAGTCTATAGCAGTCTGAGCCTATAGCAGTCTGAGTCTATAGCAGTCTGAGCTTATAGCAGTCTGAGTCTATAGCAGTCTGAGCCTATAGCAGTCTGAGCCTATAGCAGTCTGGGCTTATAGCAGTCTGAGTCTATAGCAGTCTAAGCATATAGCAGTCTGAGCCTATAGCAGTCTGAGTCTATAGCAGTCTGAGTCTATAGCAGTCTAAGCCTATAGCAGTCTGAGTCTATAGCAGTCTAAGTCTATAGAAGTCTGAGCCTATAACAGTCTGGGCTTATAGCAGTCTGAGTCTATAGCAGTCTAAGTCTATAGAAGTCTGAGCCTATAGCAGTCTGGGCTTACAGAAGTCTGAGCCTATAGCAGTCTGGGCTTATAACAGTCTGAGCCTATAGCAGTCTGGGCTTATAGCAGTCTGAGTCTATAACAGTCTGAGCCTATAGCAGTCTGGGCTTATAACAGTCTGAGTCTATAGCAGTCTGAGTCTAAAGCAGTCTGAGTCTATAACAGTCTGAGTCTATAACAGTCTGAGTCTATAGCAGTCTGGGCTTATAACAGTCTGAGCCTATAGCAGTCTGAGTCTATAGCAGTCTTAACCTATAACAGTCTGAGCCTATAGTAGCGTAACTAAGACCTGGTCCAAGCCTGATCCAGCTCTAACTATAAGCTTTATCAAAAGGAAAGTCTGAAGCCTACTCTTAAAAGTAGAGAGGGGGTCTGCCTCCTGGACCCTGACTGGTAGATGTTCCAAAGCTGAAGGCTCGACCTCCCATACAGGACAGATTGTGTCAAAGGGCCAGAGGCTGTTTCTAAATATCCAGACTTCCCTGGTCAGACTGGCTCTCACACTTTGCAGTTAAGCGCTGAGGATTCCTGACCCACAGCGTCACCTGAAGGAGACTCATTCCTGCAGAACATCACAAACTTTACACACAGCAGTTTTTCTGTCACCTCCTGCAGCTTCACATGCGCTCCTGTTCATTATTCAGTGTTTCAGTGTGCACATATGAGGAGTTTGTCTCTGCAGTGTCACCCTAAAGAAGATCCTCATACAGGAACTCATGACTCCAACTCCCTTCAGACTCCAAACAGACCCTGAGGTGGATCTGTCTGTGATTCTGCAAACTATCAGCCTTCAATCAAACACATCAAACACCCCACCCTCATTCATAACCACAGAGAGAAACACAGAGAGGTTAGAGCTCTGAGTGGACCCAGGTGAGTCCTCATCAGGCTCTGATTGTGGTCCAGGTGTCAGTGATGAGTGTGATTAGTGCAGTGGGTGCAGCAGCAGCAGTATAAGAGCAGAGGAGCAGCATGCAGATCATCACAGCAAGCTTCAGTCTTCAATCCTCCAGCACCCTCAGAGAAGCTGCTCCACATCCCCACTGCTGATTCATCATGCTGCACGCTCTCTCTCTAAGGTAGGTTCATGGTTTCCTCTGCAGAACAATGTCCTCCATGTTTAATGTGTTCAGCTCCACCTTCAGGAGGAGAGTGACTCTGTGTTCTTGACTGGTGCAGGGTTTCTTGGATCTGCCTGCTGCTCTTCAGCAGTGGAGCTTGTTTTCCTGCAACCAAAGATGGTGAGCTGAGTGGATGACTCTTTCCTTCACATGTCTCTCTCTCTGTTCTCTCTCTCTTCAGTGTGTCATGCTTTTGCTTCTCTCCTCCAGATTACCAGTATCCCTACACTGCTGCCGTCTCCAGTGATGAACCCACTGCTCAGCTGAGCCTGGAGGAACCTTCTTATCAATCTGAGAGCGACGTCAGTGACAACCTCTCCCCTCGCTCTGGGGCTCAGCTTCAACCGTCTGCAGTCCAGGAGCCAGCAGAGGCCCAGCAGGCCCCCGCTGCTGCTGCAGCCACCAGCTGGGCCACCTACCAGCCCGCTACTTACGACGTGAGCTCTGCTTCCAGACCTGCCAGAGCTCCTCAGGGTTCAGGTCACGTTGGTGCTCCTAGCTTCCATGCGCAGTCTCAGCCTCAAGCTGCCCCGGCAGCGGTCCCTTACGCCGCCCCTGCAGCAGTCTCTTACGCCGCCCCTGCAGCAGTCTCTTACGCCGCCCCTGCAGCAGTCTCTTACGCCGCCCCTGCAGCAGTCTCTTATGCTGCTCCTGGAGCCTCCTACGGTGGCTTTAATGCTCCTGCAGCCTCCCATGGTGGCTTTGGTGCTGGTTCTTACGGTGCTCCTGGAGCTTCACATGGTGGCTTTAATGCTCCTGCAGCCTCCCATGGTGGCTTTGGTGCTGGTTCTTACGGTGCTCCTGGAGCTTCACATGGTGGCTTTAATGCTCCTGCAGCCTCCCATGGTGGCTTCGCTTCTGCAGGCCCCGCCTACGAGTCCACAATCCTTTACAGCGGCGCTCCCAGCTTCAGCTTTGAGGGTTCTACTTTTGGAAGCGAGTGGTCTGCCCTGCCCACCGTAGGATTCGAGTCCTTCAACCCAAATGGCTGGATGCCATCTCGTTCCCTCCCTGACTTCAGCGTCTGGGGCTCTCAGGAGGAAGCGGCGGCAGCAGCAGCGGGTGTCGGCTCCAAGGGCGTTAAAGGTGTGCAGCAGGCGGAGGAAGAGGTGGAGACCTTCTCCGTGCCGGCTTCATCCTACATCGTCCAGACCAGGAACGGCTACCAGCGCGCCAGAGAAGTCTCCTCCCACATGAACTACTCCCCAGAGGTCCCTGAACCAGAAGTGGTCTACTACGAGGTGGTGCAGAAAGCGGTGCCTCAGGCTGAACCAGTGAAGGGTGGCAAAGGAGGAAAATACTGAGGTGAGACTCTGAAACTATTCACATGTTTCTCTGCTGCTGTTTGAATCCTGACTAACTTTGTTCTCCTCCTGCAGGACTCTTTGACTCCTGGCTTCAACCTGCACAGGACTTTGAAAATAAAACAAATTGAAACTTAAACTTTGAGACTGCTTCTGTTTTTCTGACTTCATTTTGCAACCTTCAGTCTGAGAGTTTTCACAGGACACTTCAGAGAGTCCGGTCTTTACTCAGTCCTGATTTAACTCTTACTGTGAGCTCTTCTAAAACCTCCTGAGGGTCTGACTGCTGAACAAAGACACACACCTGACCTTTACTCTCTATTTCACTGAGGATGCAGATGTTTAGATTTAACATTTAAAATTTAGATTCAACTTTTAATGTTTAGATCTAACATTAAACATTTATATATGACATGCTTGTATTTAACATTTAGATCTAACAAACACTTGTATTAAACTATATATAACATTTATTTTTAGCCCTTTAAATGTATATTTAGCATTTGAATTTAACATTTAAAGTGTAGATTGAACTTTTTTTAGATCTAACATTAAAAAATTATATTTAAAATTTAGGTTTAACATTAAACATTTATGTTCATACTTAACATTTAAATGTACATAAGATTTAGATTTAACATTGAATACTTGTATTTAGATTAAACATTTATATTTAGATTTAACATTTAGGTTTAAAATTGAATACTTGTATTTGAGATTTAGATTTAACATTAAACATTTGGGTTTAAAATTGAATACTTGTATTTAAGATTTGTATTTAACATTTAAATTTATATTTAAGATTTAGATTTAACATTAAACATTTATATTTAAGATTTAGGTTTAACATTGAATACTTGTATTTAGATTTAACCTTAAACATTTATATTTAGATTTAACATTTAGGTTTAAAATTGAATACTTGTATTTAAGATTTAGATTTAACATTTAAATGTATATTTAAGATTTAGATTTAACATTAAACTAACATTTATATTCATACTTAACATTTAAATGTATATTTAAGGTTTAGATTTAACATTTAGGTTTAAAATTGAATACTTGTATTTGAGATTTAGATTTAACATTAAACATTTGGGTTTAAAATTGAATACTTGTATTTAAGATTTAGATTTAACATTAAAAATTTATATTTAAGATTTAGATTTAACATTAAACATTTATATTTAAGATTTAGGTTTAACATTAAACTAACATTTATATTCATACTTAACATTTAAATGTATATTTAAGGTTTAGATTTAACATTTAGGTTTAACATTGAATGTTTCTGTTTTTCTGACTACATTTTGCAACCGGTGACAAAATTAGTTTCACACTCTTGATTCCTTACTGTTTCTAAAAGTTGTGGATCCACAGCCTGTTTAAAGAAGAGCCTGCAGACTGCATGAGCTTTGAGACTGCTTCTGTTTTTCTGACTTCATTTTGCAACCTTCAGTCTGAGAGTTTTCACAGGACACTTCAGAGAGTCCGGTCTTTACTCAGTCCTGATTTAACTCTTACTGTGAGCTCTTCTAAAACCTCCTGAGGGTCTGACTGCTGAACAAAGACACACACCTGACCTTTACTCTCTATTTCACTGAGGATGCAGATGTTTAGATTTAACATTTAAAATTTAGATTCAACTTAACATTTAGATCTAACATTAAACATTTATATATGACATACTTGTATTTAACATTTAGATCTAACAAAACCCTTATATTAAACTATATATAACATTTATTTTTAGCCCTTTAAATGTATATTTAGCATTTGAATTTAACATTTAAAGTGTAGATTGAACTTTTTTAGATCTAACATTAAAAATGTATATTTAAAATTTAGGTTTAACATTAAACATTTATATTCATACTTAACATTTAAATGTGTATATAACATTTAGGTTTAACATTGAATACTTGTATTTAGATTTAAGATTTAGATTTAACATTTAGGTTTAAAATTGAATACTTGTATTTTAGATTTAACATTTAAATGTATATTTAAGATTTAGATTTAACATTAAACATTTGGGTTTAAAATTGAATACTTGTATTTAAGATTTAGATTTAACATTTAAATGTATATTTTAGATTTAACATTAAACATTGATATTTAAGATTTAGATTTAACATTAAACATTTAGGTTTAACATTAAACTAACATTTATATTCATACTTAACATTTAAATGTATATTTAAGGTTTAGATTTAACATTTAGGTTTAACATTGAATACTTTAAGATTTAGATTTAACATTTAGGTTTAACATTGAATACTTGTATTTAGATTTAACATTAAACATTTATATTTAAGATTTAGATTTAACATTTAGGTTTAAAATTGAATACTTGTATTTAAGATTTAGATTTAACATTTAAATGTATATTTAAGATTTAGATTTAACAAACATTTATATTTAAGATTTAGATTTAATATTAAACATTTATATTTAAGATTTAGGTTTAACATTAAACATTTATATTCATACTTAACATTTAAATGTATATTTAAGGTTTAGATTTAACATTTAGGTTTAACATTAAACTAACATTTATATTCATACTTAACATTTAAATGTATATTTAAGGTTTAGATTTAACATTTAGGTTTAACATTGAATACTTTTATTTAAGATTTAGATTTAACATTTAGATGTTTAACTTTTAATATTAAGATTTAACAAACACTTGTATTTAACATTTAGATCTAACAAAACTCAAACAATTATATTTAACATTTTAGTTTTAGATTCAACATTTAAATTTATACTTAACATTAAAATGTATATTTAGCATTTGGATTTAATGTTTGACATTTAGATTCAACTTTTAGCATTTATACTTAACATTTATACTTGACATTTAACATTAAGATGTAACATTTTAAATTTAGCATTTTGATTTAACAGATTGTAACTTAAATATATTTTTAATTGAATGTGAAGATCACAAATTTTGCTCTGAATGTGATTTAAAAAAAAAGTGACTTTTAAAAATTCAGTTTGTTTTCATGATGTTTTGGAGCTAAACGTGGAGACATATTGTTATTGTGCTGACCCTCATCCCAGCTGCAAATATTGAAAACTGCAATAATAGCAAACACTAAAAGTTTCTCTCCTGTCGTCTTTGAATATCTGCACAGAAGTCTGAGACTGTCAGAAAGAAGCAACCCTCTCCTTGTTCCACCTTCAGTGTGCAGAAACACTCAAACCTCTCATCCGCCTCTGCAGCAGGAGCAGCCTGCAATCATCCCAAGGGTCAATTAAACACTGCAGCTAATGATTTAATTGGTTTTAATGACCCCTGTTTGTTCTGCATCAAAGACATGGACTCGCATCAAACAGCAGGGCGGCCTCTTACTGCAGCAACGAGCAGCCGGTCAGGTCTGAGAGAGAATAAAGATCAGGTCAGGAGCAGCTTCTTACAAACAGGGTTTATTCAACAGCAGGAAACCAAGAAAGAAACAACACATCAGCTTTAAAGGTGACATATCACGCTTTTTTCATCAACATATATTGGTCTAAGAGGTCCCCAAAACATGTCTTTAAAGTTTATGCTCAAAAAAACACTTTGAAATCAGATTTTGGTCTGCCTGAAAAGTCCTCTTCTTCAGTCCTCCTCAGAACACTCTGTTTTCTCTCTGACCACGCCCCCTCAGGAAGTGGGTGTGGCCTCGGCTGTCCAGCACGTTGATCTAATGTTTACATGTTGGCTGAATATACACGGCTGCTCAGAGATCGCGTTACTTCAACCCTCTGAATCTGATCCAGAATCTGATCCTGACGGAGAGGCGCCTGCAGCAGGACCTTTCTGAACCATTGGTCACAGATTTAGTGTTTCTTGTTGTTTTATTTATCAGCATGTAGACGTGTGTCTTGGTACACAGCTACGAACATGTAGCTATGTGGCTATGCTAACTAGCGCTAGCACTTATCCATGATAAATAAAAATCATCCACTAGATCTTCAAATCTGCAGACGTGGGGAGTCAAAGCGACCTCTGCCAGAAAGGCAGCAGGACCTTTTATGAAGGATTGGTCCCAGATTTAGTGTTTCTTGTTGTTTTATTTGTCAGTATGTAGACGTGTGTCTTGGTACACAGCTACAGCTACAGCTACAGCTACAGCTACAGCTACAGCTACAGCTATGAACATATAGCTATGTGGCTATGCTAATTAGCGCTAGCACTTATCCATGATAAATAAAAATCATCCACTAGATCTTCAAATCTGCAGACGTGGGGAGTCAAAGCGACCTTTGTGTTTATTAAGACAGCCTACAACTAGCATGCCTCCCTCCTAAGCTCCTTGTTAGCACACATGTGTGCAGGGAATGAAAAACAGAGGAGGGGTTGAGTTGTATTTTATACAGTCTATGGGCTGAACAAGCTCTGAGCTCTGACTCCGTGACAGCCCGGATATTGTTGTTACGTAACAAAAACACGGAAGTCTGAAACGGCTGGTTTCAGCACACATTTACAGAAAGGTGGAGAAATCAGAACAGGGGCAGAATGGATTTTTTTCATTCTCGGGGGGTTTGTAGACATGCCAGGGAAACATATTTCAGGTAAAGAACCATTAAAAAGTCAAATTTGCATGATATGTCACCTTTAACATCTCAAAGTATCCAAAGGTAAATAAAGGTGGTGACGTTCAGGTCTTTGACTGAGTGTTTGAGGACTGAAGAGCTCTTCAAGGTCTCAGAGGGGACGTCCCTGCATCCATATCCGTCCTCACTGAGGTTGTCACTTAATCACCTGAAGAAGAACTTTAAAAGTCAGTTTTTATAAAGAAGAAGAAGAAGAAGAGACTTTAAAAAGTGAGGCACAGGAAAAAGTCAGTGGGTTACGTGGTTCCAAACCTGGAGGTGGAGGCCCCCAAAGAGGTCTCAAGAAAAACCCTGCAGGGCATGAAGGTAGAAACAAGAACATTATCTGAAACTCTTTCTATGTAAGTTTGTTTTTTTGCACGAGGAAAGATCATCACTGTGTTTGTTACCACAATAAAACCTGCACTTTATTTTGAAAGGGCACAAGATAAAAAGCTGTAAGAACTTCCTCCTTTGAGGTGTCAAGCAGCAGGAGGTCAAAGGTTAATTAAATGAGGTCCCAGATGTATGAAAGATCACTTTAAGGTCTCAGGGTTTCTCACAGGTCCTGGATCTGACCCGGAATCACGTAACAGTCTGCCGGTCCGGATGAGTTAAAGGGCAGCATGTCCAGAGAGATCTCCGCCTCGCACTCGTACCGCAGCATGGCGGGCAGCAGGAGGTTCCTCTGGTTCCTGGGGTCCTCTGAGATGATAGAGACTTTGTCAAAGTCCTGCTCCAGGTCCGCTCCGATGAGTGGCGGCGGCGGAGGAGGCGGGGGGATGAGTCTCTGCGACCCGGGGCCCGGCAAGGCGCAGGCCTCCTTCTGCATGGTGGTGTCGTGGTGGTACGACACCAGCTCGTTGCTGAAGTCCACCGCCTCCACCGTGGAGCTGGAGCAGTATTTGCTGCAGCCCAGGATGGTGGAGAAGGCCTTCCTGAAGTCCGCGTTGAAGGCGTAGATGACCGGGTTCAGGGACGAGTTGGCCCAGCCGAACCACACGAAGATGCTGAAGGTGGTGTCGCTGACGCACGGCGGCTCTCCCAGTTCGTCCAGGTCACAGAACGGCACCACGCAGTTCAGGACGAAGAAGGGCAGCCAGCAGCACACGAAGACCCCCATGATGATGGACAGGGTCTTCAACACCTTGGTTTCTCTCTTGAAGGAGGTCTTCAGGGAGCTCTCGTCGTGCGTTGACGCGCGGTGGTGGCGGTTTTGCGCGCGGTGCCCTGCCGCCCTCTCCAGAGAGGAGATGCGTCGGATTTGCGTCTGGGCGATGCGGAAGATGCGCGTGTACGTCCCCACCATGATCACCACGGGGATGTAGAAGCTGATGAGGGACGAGGAGATGGCGTAGGTCTTGTTCAGGCTGGCGTTGCAGTCCTCCGGGTTCTCCGCTGTGGAGTTGTCCGAGTCCGCGCGGTGCCAGTTGAGCTGCACCGGGATGAAGGAGATGAGGATGGACAGGGTCCACGCCACGCCGATCATCAGGAAGGCGAACCTGCGCGTCATCTTGCGCTCGTACCTGAAGGGGCTGGAGATGGCCCAGTAGCGGTCCATGCTGATGATGCACAGGTTGAGGATGGACGCCGTGGAGCACATGATGTCGAAGGCCACCCAGGTGTCGCAGAAGCGCCCGAACAGCCAGAAGCCGGCCACCTCGGACACCGCCCTCCAGGGCATCACCAGCACCGCCACGAACAGGTCCGACACCGCCAGGGAGATCACGAACGAGTTGGTGACTTTGGAGCGCAGGTGGCGGAACTTGATGACCGCGGCGCACACCAGAGTGTTCCCCAGCAGGGTGGAGACTATCAGGACGCACAGGACGCAGCCGGTGAGCGCGCGCAGACTGAGACCTCCATCCGGACCGGGGCTGTCTGCTCCAGCTGTGACCACCTGGTGCTGAGTCTGCTGGTTCTGCTGGACCTGTTTCTTGCTCTGGTTGTAAAAACTCTCCATGGATAGAAACACTGTCGTCTGAACTTCCCCTCAGCAGACTGTCGCCCCCCTCCTCTGTGTACCATCCCCTGCAGCGCGAGGCAGCCCCGGACTCTCTGCTCCTGATCCCAACATGCAGAGACAACAAAGAGTCCTCCTGCAGCTCCAGGAACAGACCCAGCAGACTGAGCAGTGAGTCCTCCTGCAGCTTCAGGAACAGACCCAGCAGTCTGAGCAGTGAGTCCTCCTGCAGCTTCAGGAACAGACCCAGCAGACTGAGCAGTGAGTCCTCCTGCAGCTCCAGGAACAGACCCAGCAGACTGAGCAGTGAGTCCTCCTGCAGCTCCAGGAACAGACCCAGCAGACTGAGCAGTGAGTCCTCTGAGCAGTGAGTCCTCCTGCAGCTTCAGGAACAGACCCCAGCAGTCTGAGCAGTGAGTCCTCCTGCAGCTCCAGGAACAGACCCCAGCAGTCTGAGCAGTGAGTCCTCCTGCAGCTCCAGGAACAGACCCCAGCAGTCTGAGCAGTGAGTCCTCCTGCAGCTCCAGGAACAGACCCAGCAGTCTGAGCAGTGAGTTCTCTGAGCAGTGAGTCCTCTGAGCAGTGAGTCCTCCTGCAGCTTCAGGAACAGACCCCAGCAGTCTGAGCAGTGAGTCCTCTGAGCAGTGAGTCCTCTGAGCAGTGAGTCCTCCTGCAGCTCCAGGAACAGACCCAGCAGTCTGAGCAGTGAGTTCTCTGAGCAGTGAGTCCTCCTGCAGCTTCAGGAACAGACCCAGCAGACTAAGCAGTGAGTCCTATGAGCAGTGAGTCCTCCTGCAGCTCCAGGAACAGACCCAGCAGTCTGAGCAGTGAGTCCTCTGCGCGCTCAGACGCTCCGGTTTGTCCGCTGCTCTGCGCGCAGACTGACTGAGGCTGCAGAGTCCGACCCTCAGCGCCCGAACCACCTCCACCCTCTTCATCCTTTAACATATTCAGACTCACCAGGAGCACGTCTCCACCAGGTCCTCAGAGATAAATGATTTGTAAATGCACCACGAATATCAAAGAAAATGTGCATTTCTGCTTTCAAAGAGCTTCATTGAATAAAATAAATATATTCCTTCTGATCTTTTGACTGCTGACTTTATTTAAAGACACATGTAAATGCATGGACTCGTGATTTAAAGCCTCATGTGTCAGTTATTGTAAGAAGAAAGACTTAAAGGAGAATTTACACCTTTTAAAAAACAGTCTGATGCCAGATTATTTCTGTTTTTGTATTTTTTAGACACATTACAGAAAATAATCTGTTTTTATTCTCTTACCTAGTTTTTTTTTTTATCTGTGTCTGCACTATAACCCCACAGCAGTCAGGCTGCATGATGAAACCTTTAAATGAGATGATTTAAAGCTTCATGTGTTGATATAATTCAGATGTTCATTAGGTTTTATTGTGTCAGTGCTGTCAGGTGATCAGGCTGTAAATGAAAGTGAATCCTGCCCTCTAGTGGACAAATACTCACATTACATCAATAACAGCAGAATAAAGGAAACAGGATTTACAGACTGAGGTCAGACATCAATTTAACTTCCATAAAAACAAAGCCTCCAGGTCTAATTATTTTTTAGCCCTGGACTGCATTATTATTATTTTAATCATTGCTTTAACATTTATTTATCTTATTTAATGATTTATTTATTTATTGTATTCACCTGATCTTTTTAACTCTACCTTATTTTTAACTTTTCTTTCCACTCTTACTTGTTTTTATTAATTTTACTGTGTTGCTTTTATTTCATTTTATTTTAAAGTATTTTATTTATAATCATGCCTTTTATAATTTTACCATTGCTGTTTTCTGTCTCAGTTATTCTGTGAAGCACTGTGTGCTGCATGTTTTTATGTATGACAGGTGATATATAAACACAGTTGAGTTGAGTACTCTGAGGAACATTACTCTGAAAGTTATATTATTCTTATTCTTAATATTTTATTCCTTTTAAAGTTTGAATTCTCTTCTAACTAAAGTTGCCTTAATATAAGATATACTTTATTTGTCTCCTGTTGGGGAAATTCTTTTGTTACAGCAGCTTATAACACTGGACAGGGAAATACAACAATGTACTAACATAGTTAAAAAATATAACAACAGTAATAATAGCAATGACAATGGTAAAATATAATATAATATAATATAATATAATATAATATAATATAATATAATATAATATTATAAAATAAAAACGAATAAAATAAAATAAAAACGAATAAAATAAAATAAAAATAAAATAGAATAAAATAAAATAAAATAAAATAGAATAAAATAAAATGAAGTAAAAATAAAATCAAATAAAATAAAATAGAATATGGGAACTATTATAGATATATACACACTATGAACACTTCCATCTGATAAATAGATAAGGTAAGTTATTGCATGATAAAAATTGCACCAGGTTATTTAAAAACAAACATACACAGTATGAAGAACAGTTCGTTAATAGTTGAATAAAGTAATAAAAATATAAAATATTTTTCTATTTAAAAACATGTTTTAAATTCATGTTATATAAAAAGTATTAAAGGTTTAATGTGATGAATAATGTTCTCTGGGAAATACTGGCTATGAAAGGGTTATGTTTACAGTTGGAAGATGACGTCAGTGTCAGCTGTGCGTCGCGCAAGCGCAGTCTGCGTGCACGTGTGTGCGTGTGCGTGTGCGTGTGTGCGTGTGTGTAGATGATTCAGCAGCTCGTCCTCCTGTGAACACAGACCAGCAGCAGGTTTACCTCCATACAGAAGCTCACAGTCTGAACCCGTGCGGGTCCATTCAGGGGAGGGGAGAACCCGTGGCGCTCGGTAGAGCTCGGTAGAGCTCGGTAGGGTCCGTTAGTGTTCGGCTGTGCTCGGTTGTGTTCGGTTGTGTTCGGTTGTGTTCGTCGCTCTCAGGCCGGAGAGCAGCAGTGAATCCCCGCAGCAGGTCTCCGGTCGTCCTCCTCGGAGCTCCTGGTGGATTTATCGTGGTTAGTCCGGACTCTGTGAAGCCTGGTGGATTTCCTCAGACCCCCTGTGTTTGGATTTAACGGAACCAGGTCCCGTGTAAGACCCAGGCTCTCATTCATCCACATCCACACCGACATTTCCGCATTTAGACGTCTGATGCTCCGTGGACCGGCAGGTGAGTTTCAGCCTCTCAGAGAGAACACTCCTCCTCACTGTGACACATGTTATATAACATGGATTAATACACATGTCCTATACTACATACATGTTCAATATAACATGTCCTATACTACATACATGTTCAATATAACATGTTCAATACTACATACATGTTCAATATAACATGTTCAATACTACATACATGTTCAATATAACATGTCCTATACTACATACATGTTCAATATAACATGTCCTATACTACATACATGTTCAATATAACATGTCCTATACTACATACATGTTCAATATAACATGTTCAATATAACATGGATTAATACACATGTTCAATACTACATACATGTTCAATATAACATGTCCTATACTACATACATGTTCAATATAACATGTTCAATACTACATACATGTTCAATATAACATGTCCTATACTACATACATGTTCAATATAACATGTTCAATATAACATGGATTAATACACATGTTCAATACTACATACATGTTCAATATAACATGTCCTATACTACATACATGTTCAATATAACATGTTCAATACTACATACATGTTCAATATAACATGTTCAATACTACATACATGTTCAATATAACATGGATTAATACACATGTTCAATACAACATACATGTTCAATATAACATGGATTAATACACATGTTCAATACAACATACATGTTCAATATAACATGTTCAATACAACATACATGTTCAATATAACATGGATTAATACACATGTTCAATACTACATACATGTTCAATATAACATGTTCAATACAACATACATGTTCAATATAACATGTTCAATACAACATACATGTTCAATATAACATGTTCAATACTACATACATGTTCAATATAACATGTTCAATACTACATACATGTTCAATATAACGTGTCCTATACTACATACATGTTCAATATAACATGTCCTATACTACATGCATGTTCAATACAACATGTTCAATACTACATACATGACCAATACAACATGACCAATACAACATGTTCAATACAACATGTTCAATACAGAGTCATGTCTGTGTTTAATGCAGTGACTTCCACTACAGAGTCATGTCTGTGTTTAATGCAGTGACTTCCACTACAGAGTCATGTCTGTGTTTAATGCAGTGACTTCCACTACAGAGTCATGTCTGTGTTTAATGCAGTGACTTCCACTACAGAGTCATGTCTGTGTTTAATGCAGTGACTTCCACTACAGAGTCATGTCTGTGTTTAATGCAGTGACTTCCACTACAGAGTCATGTCTGTGTTTAATGCAGTGACTTCCACTACAGAGTCATGTCTGTTTTTAATGCAGTGACTTCCACTACAGAGTCATGTCTGTTTTTAATGCAATGACTTCCACTACAGAGTCATGTCTGTGTTTAATGCAGTGACTTCCACTACAGAGTCATGTCTGTTTTAATGCAGTGACTTCCACTACAGAGTCATGTCTGTGTTTAATGCAGTGACTTCCACTACAGAGTCATGTCTGTGTTTAATGCAGTGACTTCCACTACAGAGTCATGTCTGTTTTTAATGCAGTGACTTCCACTACAGAGTCATGTCTGTGTTTAATGCAGTGACTTCCACTACAGAGTCATGTCTGTTTTTAATGCAGTGACTTCCACTACAGAGTCATGTCTGTTTTTAATGCAGTGACTTCCACTACAGAGTCATGTCTGTGTTTAATGCAGTGACTTCCACTACAGAGTCATGTCTGTTTTTAATGCAGTGACTTCCACTGCAGAGTCATGTCTGTGTTTAATGCCGTGACTTCCACTACAGAGTCATGTCTGTGTTTAATGCAGTGACTTCCACTACAGAGTCATGTCTGTGTTTAATGCAGTGACTTCCACTGCAGAGTCATGTCTGTGTTTAATGCCGTGACTTCCACTACAGAGTCATGTCTGTGTTTAATGCAGTGACTTCCACTACAGAGTCATGTCTGTTTTTAATGCAGTGACTTCCACTACAGAGTCATGTCTGTGTTTAATGCAGTGACTTCCACTACAGAGTCATGTCTGTGTTTAATGCAGTGACTTCCACTACAGAGTCATGTCTGTTTTTAATGCAGTGACTTCCACTACAGAGTCATGTTGGTGTTTAATGCAGTGACTTCCACTACAGAGTCATGTTGGTGTTTGACAGACAGGCTGAGTGTGTCCCAGGAGTCAGTGTGAGGAATGCTAACTATGCTAATGCTCAGTGTGTGGACGTTCCTTGCGTGTTTTACTCCATTAATCCCATTTTTTAGCTTCCTCTTGTTTCTGTTCAATAATCCTTGTTTGGTTTCTCCTCAGAGATCTCAGATTGTGGACCATGAGAACCCGTTTAGTGGTTTTCATTGGATCTTGATGTTCGTCCTCTTTGGCTTGTTCTGTTGTCCAGTTTGATTCTGTCCTACAGATAAGTCTTCAAATTGTTTTGTGTCTTTGTCTCATATTCTCTAGTGGAAGGAAGAGAGGCTAGACGACTCCTAAGACGAAGATTGTAAATGAACAGTGGTGTCTGAAGTGGTGTGAATGATACTTAAAAAGCCTGAAAATAAGAAATAATGAGTGTGAAGTTGAGGATAAAATTGTTTTGGGTGTCACGAATGATGCTAATGATATGGCGAGAGTCCACGACGCATTCAAGAACTCACTCGCTTCGTTTGTGATGGTTGAAAACATTCTGGCGTTCAAATACATGCTAGTGGAGCACGAAATATTAGAGCATTCAAGTACGTGCAAATGAAGAGAGTTATTCTTGTAAAACAAGCGACTTAACACGAATCATTCTGGGGTTCAAATACATGGGAATGAAGCAAGTTACTCTTGTGAAATAAGCAGCTAATCAGGAAACATTCTGCCGTTCAAATGTGCGTGAAAGAAGAGAGTTATTCTTGCGAATTAAAGCTGGGGTTAAAATGATCTTTATGTCCTGATGGTAATCAATACATAATGTGTTCTTAAAGAAGAGGTAAAAAAGCTGCTATCTACAGCCGGAGTAAACCCGGGAAAACAACAACCAATCACCATCTTTGGGGTCCAAAATTTTAAACCAATCAGATCCCGTCCTGCCGTTCTGCCCGCCTCCTGCAGAGCGTACATGTCCCCGGCGTTCACTCCCCGTCTCCTGCCTCTGCTTCCCCTGACTCTACTTCCTGCCCCTCTCGCTCCACCTCGGGCCTGTCCCGTCTGACCCCATGAGGGTCTTTGCTCAGGACTGTAGTCCAGATCAGAGTCTATAGGCAGGTATCATTCTGAGCAACACAACAGTTAGCCTGTTAGCATGAAGAGACTCAGCTGGTCTGTTTTAGATGGTGCTATATTTCATCACAGATGGATTCACTGAATCAACACGTGAGAGGAGATAAGCGCGAGTAGCAAAGACGTTTCAACACGGCTTTAAAATCCTTTTGAACTCAAAAAGCCGTGATCGCAGAGATCGGACGGTGTTTTGGTTTAAACGGCGACCCTGTTAACTGGAGACTCTCAGCCGGATGCATCCCTCATAAACGTTGACAAAAAAAAAAAAAAGACAAAAAAATTTTTTTACTAAGAAAAATTTGAAAAAAAATTTACAAAGAAAAATCTGAAAAAAAAAATTTGGAGGAAAATTATTTTTGAAAAAAAAATGTTTTGAAAAAAAAATGTTTTGAAAAAAAAACTTGAAAAAAATGTTTGAAATTTTATTTTTTTGGGAAAAAAAAAAAGTTTTGACTAAAAAAAATTTGACAAAAAAAATTTGACAAAAAAATTTGACAAAAAAGGCTCTCACCACGGGGGGCTCTGACAAGCAGAAGACTTAATGACATTCAGTAAGTCCTACAGAAATGTAGATGTACTGTAGCGTCCGTCTGTTGATCTTTAATAACCGGTCACTGTCGGCCGTTACCACGACAACCAACAAAACAACAATCAAAGTTTGAATGAATGAAGAACTTCTCCTCTTGTCTCTCCTGATGCCTTCACTGTCTGTCAACACTGTAGGAATTAAGAACATCTACACTGAACAGGTTTAACAAACAGTAGAGCTGTTACAGTATTATATGATGCTAGCATGACAGCTGTGAGTGCTAACAGCAGCCATGTTTGTTTGTGTTTTTAACTTTCACTATGAGAATGTTTTGGTGAGGACCGGTTTTGAATCAGTCACCATCATATGGTCGTGAATCAGCGGTGCTCGTTCATTTGAGCGGGGGGGGGCGTCGTTTTGGAGGAGCTCTGAGGGAGGGGGGGAGGGGTTAGACGGAGTCCTGAGGAAATGCTACATTCAAATTCATGCTAGTTTTCCGAGACTGCCAACCCCAGCTTTAAGTGGCTAAATGTGATTCATTCTGGCGTTCATGTACAAGCTCATGGAGCAAGTTATTTGTATGAATTACACGACTACACACCAAACATTCTTGTGTTCAGGTTTGTGAGAATGGCGTTCCGATATGTTGGAACGGAGCCAGTAAATAATAGTTTTCTGGTCTGTTGTGAACACAGCATGACTCGTGGGAAGAGGACAGTTCTTTCGCTTTGTCGGCGTGTGACTTCAGTAAAACTGAAACAAGCTCCACTTCCTGTTTGGAGTTGAACGTGTGGTCTGAGTTCTGTTCTCTGTTTTCTTCCCCCCTTCTCTTGTCTCTGCTTTGTTAATCATCCACTTCTCTTTTAGACCTCCTGCTCTTTTGTCCCGTGGACTCTTTTAATCCTGCACCTTTAAACAGTGGTTCCCAAAGTGGGGGTTGGGACCCACTTGGGGGGCCGCGAAGCACTGAAAGCCGGGTCGTAAAATACCTCCCAAAATTGCAATTAGTGGTTCAGTTTGAATGGATGCATGCAAATAATTAATGTTTACAGCAGCGTAAGAAACCCGGGAACATGTGTGCACAGGTGGTCTTGGGTCCTTTATTGTTCTAGTTGATTGGCCCGTTAGTGACGACCATTCAACCACCTGGAAGGACAGTGGGGTCACCTCACCGGTCTTTGGCACTGCTGTTTTCCCCCTGCACCCCGGAACATGAATTCTGCCCCCTGTTGGCCATCTGTATATCCTGGTTCTCTGACAGCAGTGGAGCAGAAGCTGGATCCTGAGGGAACCTGCTGACACTGTGACTGATCCTTGTTCCAGTCCATTATCGTCTGGCGGCGGTCCAGGTGGTTCTTCCATCTGTCTCTGATGTTTCCGCTCGGCTGCAGGACGATTATTCATCCTCCCCGCCGAGACCGCGAATAAATCAGAGATCAGACTTTATTTGATGAGGCCCTTGCTGATATGAGTCAGTCCAGGATCTAGACTGTACCCCTGTGCATCACTGGAACACATCTTCAGAGCTGTGGATCTGCAAAAAGAAAGGTGAACATGATCCTGCAATGCTTTCTTGCAGCTCTGTCATGGTGATAAACATGATGCAGAAGATGCAGAGAGGAGAACATTCTGGGTCCAGATGCTCCAAATTTAATTCCTCCAGATTGTCTCTGAGATAAAAAATACCTGATTGATTAATAATTTGTGTAAAAAGTGCTGCAGCACCTCCACGGTCTGCAGGGGACCAACTTTTATTGTACTCACACATTCCTCTCGGCTCTTTATTCCCCCTCAAACTACAACACGCACATTTACCTCCAACCAGGATGAATATTTGATGATCTGTAACGTTCAGAGAAGGCTTCCTGTCTCTGCACGCCATCGCAGGACAAATAGGAAGGTCACAGGAGCGTTAAATATTAAACCCTGAGGCTCTGACGTGTCTTCTGGCCTCATTCGTCTCTGTGGTTTATCGGTTCTCTTTAACGGCCCCCGTTTAAAGCAGCATCATCAGCTAGCTTCCCGGCTAATGACTGCAGACTCTCTCTCTGCTGACTCTCTGCTTTAATGACATAAAACACCCGACCTCTCTCCATCACTGGATCTGTCTCTCTGCTGCTGATTCGCTCCTTCCTCTCTGTTTACAGTCTCTTTATGACCCTCTGTTTGCTCTCTTTCTTTGTGGTCTCACGGGGTGATCGTGGACTCAAGCAGCCGGCTGTTTCTCTGGAATTTCATTTATTTGCTTTCAAGGAAAAAGAGAAAAATCTGGTAAATCTCATTCGAGTAATTTTCCGCCGGACTAAGAAGCTTAACGGCTTAAAGTTTGTTCTTTGAGTTTCTGAAGCAGGAATCACTTTGTGTTTTTAACTCATCAGAAATACTCGACAACAAACTGAGTTAGAATATAAAAGACAGATTCCTCCAGATCTGATCTGTTTCTATTCTAGTCAATGTGTTAACTTCCACTGGATCCGCTCCGTTTCCGTCTGGTGCTCATTTCCTTTCCTCAGCTTTCCATTCCTTAGCTTCTTTTTCCTCTCCTTCCCTCGGCGTTCCTTTCCTTTCCTTTTCTTTTCCTTAACGCTCATTTCCTTCACTCATCTTTCCATTCTTTAGCGATCATTTCCTTTCCTTTCCTTTCCTTTCCTTTCCTTTCCTTTCCTTTCCTTTCCTTTCCTTTCCTTTCCTTTCCTTTCCTTCCCTTAGCGATCATTTCCTTTCCTTCCCTTAGCAATCATTTCCTTTCCTTTCCTTTCCTTTCCTTCCCTTGGCGGTTCTTTCCGTTCCTTTCCTTCCCTTGGAATTCCTTTCCTTTAGTAATCATTTCCTCTCCTTTCCTTTCCTTTCCTTAGTGATCATTTCCTTTCCTTTCCTTGGCATTCCTTTCCTTTCCTTAGCTTTCCTTTCCTTTCCTTAGCTTTCCTTTTCTTTCCCTTAATGCTAATTTCCTTTCCTTTCCTTTCCTTCCCTTAGCGATAATTTCCTTTCCTTTCCTTTCCTTTCCTTTCCTTTCCTTTCCTTAGTGATCATTTCCTCTCCTTTCCTTTCCTTAGCGATCATTTCCTTTCCTTTCCTTTCCTTAGTGATCAATTCCTTTCCTCTCCTTTCCTTTCCTTTGCCATCAATTCCTTCGCTCTCCTTTCCTTTCCTTGGCGATAATTTCCTTTCCTTAGCTTTCCTTTTCTTTCCCTTAACACTCCTTTCCTTGGCTCATCTTTCCTTCCCTTACGGCCAAATTCCACCTGATCTGATGGGTTTCTATTCTAGTCAATGTGTTAACTTCCACTGGATCCGCTCCGTTGCGTTCCGGCTGCGTCTCTGATCCTGCAGGTCTGAGTCCTCTGGATCAGATCCACAAGACTTCTATTTGTCCCGGATGCCGGAGCACGACGCATCAATCTCAACAGAGCAGATGGAGCGGGACAGGAAGTCAGGTTTCACCAAAACAAAATGAAAACATCCGGTTAATTTTCAGAATAAAAGCCTCTGTGTTATCACCAGATCGTATTTCACTTAACTACAACAACAAACCAAAGTCATGATGAGCGGAGCCAGGCCTGGAGTCAACAGGTCAGAGGTTTTCAGAGGACCAGAAAGACAACATGGATGAGGAGAGGAGGAGGAGGAGGAGAATCCTTGATCTCCTAGTTCCTTCCCTCCTCCTTTAGTCTCCTCAGTTTGTTTTGTATCTGAAGGATAATTAGTGTTTACTCTCTCTGTCTCTCTCTCTCTCTGTCTCTCTCTCTCTCTCTCTCTCTCTCTCTCTCTCTATCTCTGTTGATGGTTTTGGTGGCAGGAAGTTGTTGGTGAATCTTCTGATCTCTCTGACGGGGCGGTGACTGTGGAGTGTTTCCTCTCTGTGATTGAATCATCTCAGCAGAGGATTCTGTCCTTCAGAAACACCCCAACTCTTCTGTTCTAGTTCCTAATATATCAATGTGTGAGGTGGTTTGAACATCCCTTTAAGAAGCAGTCAAAGTGGTGCACCCTCTTTTGATTTCTTGAATGAAAACAGAGAGGTAAACTCTTCTGGGTTTACGTCGTTCCAGTCCCCCTCGTTTAAAAACACCTCCTTCCTCGCTCTCAGATAGTCAGACCTGCAGCTCGTCGGTGGCTGCAGGATTTCCAGGACCAAGTTCTCTGGATAAGCAGGAGGGGGTTTGCCTGTCAGGAGTTCAGCACAGAGCTGCAGAGAGAAAGAGCTGCTTTGTGGCAGATTAATGATGGTGGAGGAGGTGGAGGAGGAGAGGGAGAGGGGGAGATGGTGGTGGTGGAGTGAGTGGAGGTCCACAGCTCCCCACACAACAGGGATGTTGTCCATGCCAAGTTGCTATGAGACCAGAGGGGCAGAAAGGGGGGAGGGTACCGGCACTAAAGGGCTCTGAACGACCGCGGGGCGACATGTGCAGGTCTTCAGGTCCTCGGTTTATGGGCCCAGATGAGAGGATGAGTTAGAGACACTCACATGAACTTTGTCTCTTTAGTGAAGCAGGAAAACTTTGTTCCTGCATTCAGAAATACGGTTTGAGGTTTAATGAGGGCTTTGCTGTAAGGATAATATTATTATTATAAGTATATATAATAATTTGATTACTTTATAGGGACAAGAATGAAGCCAGCAAACCTAGTCTGAGCTAAAAACAAAATACATTTGACAACAAATCTGCAAGAGGCTTGTTTTGTTTGTTGCTTCGCTGTAAATACAGTGGAGACTAATCTGCATCATGATGTTGTTATTTCAGCAAACTGAAGACATGTTAATCACAAGAACATCACAAGAACATCAGTTTCTGTTTCAGGTTCATACCGCTGAAGGAAGCCAGAGGGAAGCCTCTGTGGAACTGTTTACAGTGAAGCTGAGACTCTGTAGAGACAGATGAACAGTGAGCCAGTAAAGCCTCTGTATCTCACTGTTAACAGTGAAAAGACTCGCTAGAAAAAGATGATCAATCAGCCAGACTGAAGCGTTAGTGGAACTTAGTGTTTACAGTGAAGCTGAGACTCATCAGAAACAGATCAACCAAATCTAGAGTTGGCCTCAGCAACTCACTTTTTACAGTGAAGCTGAAAGTCATCAGAAACAGATGAACCAAAGCCAAAGTGAAGCCTCTGTGGAACTTACTGTTTACAGTGAAGCTGAGACCCCATCAGAGACAGATGAACCTGAGCTTGAATAAGCCTCAGCAACTCACCTTTTACAGTGAAGCTGAGACTCACCATAAACAGGTAAACAGTGAGCAAGAATGAAGCATTTTTGGAACTTCCTATTTACAGTGAAACTGAGACCCCATCAGAAACAGATGAACAATAAGCCAGAGTTAGCCTCAGAAAATCACTTTTTTACAGTGAAGCTGAGACTCACCATAAACAGGTAAGCCGAGGCTCTTAGGGCTCATTTCAGGGACTATGTTCAGTGGTGGATTGATCTAGCATTGTGTGTGTGATAGGGTCAGCAGGTGTGTGTCAAGGCGATGTAGGTAATATATCTCTCTCCTAGTTTAACCAATTATCATCAGTGTGTGTGTTGTGTGTGTGTGTGTGTGTGTGTGTGTGTGTGTGTGTTGTTGTTGTTGTTGTTGTTGTTGTCTGAGTGTGTTGGAGGTGAAGCGATGACGTCTGACTCCTCAGATCAGACTGTTCTCTGTGTGTCTGTGGGCGGAGTTCATTCAGGCATGGTCCTGCTCCATTCAGCCATTCATTCTGTGTGTGTGTGTGTGTGTGTGTGTGTGTGTGTGTGTGTGTGTGTGTGTGTATGTGTGTTTGAAAGAGAGAGGAGGGTGTGTGTGTGTGTTGGTTGGTTTCATGCCCGACAAGACGGGGCATTCATGCTGCGTGTGTCATAAACAGCCTGAAGCAGGGGTCTGAGTGTGTGTGTGTGTGTGTGTGTGTGTGTGTGTGTGTGTGTGTGTGTGTGTGTGTGTGTGTGTGTGTGTGTGTGTGTGTGTGTGTTGTTGCATGTTAAAGCCTCTGCAGCACCCTCACACAGTCAGTAACCTAATGTTTAAAGCTATGTTGTTGTTGTTGTTGTTGTTGTTGTTGTTGTGCTACCATGGATTAGCGTCTTAGCTCGTGGC
This sequence comes from Notolabrus celidotus, assembly GCF_009762535.1. Lineage (NCBI taxonomy): Eukaryota > Metazoa > Chordata > Actinopteri > Labriformes > Labridae > Notolabrus > Notolabrus celidotus. The sequence goes on along the minus strand of NW_023260012.1, from coordinate 21,476 downwards.
TGTGTTTTGATCAAACATATATTCGTTAACCATGCATGGCAGAGCTGACCGGCGCCCCCTGTAGGTAACACGCTGGCGTTGACACTCAGGAAGAGTCGGTCGTTCTGTTTCCTGTCCGACAGCTAACAGAGACCAGCGTTAGCATCAAGACGTCAGGCGGGGAGGAAACCTGCCTCATGCTTCAAGGATCAGATGTCTCAGTCTGCCAGACGCCCAAACACACACATCCAACCATAGCCATGAATAATACACACACACACACACACACACACACACACACACACACACACACACACACACACACACACACACACACACACACACACACAGTAGCTAAATGTGGGGACTCTATTTAGATCCAGAGTCGTCCTGTCTGAGCGGGAGTTAAAAACACAACATGTCTCCAGACTCTGATGATTGACTTTCACTTTACTCCTGATGATGATGATGATGATGATGATGTTTAAATGTGTGACTCACTTCAGAGCCTTCATCATGTCAGCTTTGGACTCCTTTACAGCCTGTTGGTGGATTAAACTTCGCCTCTGCACCCAGGCGATAAAGAAGGTCATGTAAAGTTTGATTCACGAAGGCCGCTCTCTGACACCCACAGAGCTTATCTCTAAGATATCAACTGTTAAAGGACGTCTGAGTGAAATAAAACTCCAGCAGCTTGTTGCAGAGTCTTTAAAGAGCCTGAGAGGCAAAACCCAGGGCGAATAATTCCTCTAACACTTGTAGAAGGAAATGCTGCTTTTGTTTTTGACTCTCCTCCTCCTCCTTTCTTGGTGATGAAGAAAGGAGGAGGAGGAGGAGGAGGAGGAGGTTGTGTTACTCTGACCTCTGCTAAAAATACCTCCATCCTCTGGTGTCCTGCAGGTAGAGCCTACTCCTTCGTCTCCCTCCATCATGTCCTCGTTTCCCCCTCTGAGGAGAGAGATGATGCTACCTGAGTGTATCCTGTCTTTGGGATAATCACGCTGACGGTACTCTGGACTCTTGTTCCTGTTCCCCCCTCCTTATCCATGATAACAGTCTGACGTGTCCCCGTGTGTGTGGTTACATCATATCTGGCCTTTAGACTCTCCACAGCAGCAGCACAGAGGTCTCTTTATCTCTGAGAGGAACAGAGGGAGTAACACATCCATACATTCATTTTCTTGTCTTACATAACGGACTGTGAGCTGCTGGTCTAGCTGCTGGTCTAGCTGCTGGTCTAGCTGCTGGTCTAGCTGCTGGCATTGTTTCAAAGCTTCTGAAACATGCATACAGGGTTTAATGTGACGAGCATCATCGCTTTCTGTAACTGCATCAAGATGAATCTGGAATCATTGTTTTTAAGAACCTTAAAGCTCCTGTGAAGAGCTTTTTGGCGCCCCCTGTGGACAAAGTGTAAAACAGACTCTTAAATTAACTCCATAGAAGTATTAAATCTCATCGCTTGCTTCTCTAGCCGATTATATTCGCAAAATACTCATAATTTAAGATATAAAACAGTCCGTTAGCGCTACTCCTAGGCGTTGTTGCTTCTCAAGTTTCACTGCAACAATTTAATCCAGTCTAGACTTTGAATGTAAATGAATCAGATGCTTTGGATGTAAATGTTAGCCGGAAGATATAAAAGTAGATCCTAAAGAAAAAGGGAGAGGCTCTAAGGTTGAACCCTGAGGAACACCCCTGTTCATATTAATGCAGAGCAACAGTACAGCAGCTTTTATAGCAAGTAGGGATGTCATGAAACAAATACCAAGGGTTAGGATTAGTCAGAAAGTCTGAGTGGTTAGGGTTTGGGTGAGGTGATGAATTGCAAGTAAGCCCAAAGGTTAAGTTTAGGGACAAAGTCCGCTGACAAAAACTGAGGGTTAGGGTTAGGGTTAGGGATGAAGTCCACTAAACATACCACGGGTTAGGATTAGGCATAAAGTTTGAGTGGTTAGGGTTAGGGACTAAATCCACTGTCAAGTACCAAGGGTTAGGGTTAGGGATGAAGTCCAGACGGTTAGGATTAGGCATAAAGTCCAAGTAGTTATGGTGAGGGACTAAATCCACTGACAAGTACCAAGGGTTAGGGTTAGGGATGAAGTCCAGACGGTTAAGATTAGGCATAAAGTCCAAGTAGTTATGGTGAGGGACTAAATCCACTGACAGGTACCAAGGGTTAGGGTTAGGGATGAAGTCCAGACGGTTAGGATTAGGCATAAAGTCCAAGTAGTTATGGTGAGGGACTAAATCCACTGACAAGTACCAAGGGTTAGGGTTAGGGATGAAGTCCAGACGGTTAAGATTAGGCATAAAGTCCAAGTAGTTATGGTGAGGGACTAAATCCACTGACAAGTACCAAGGGTTAGGGTTAGGGATGAAGTCCAGACGGTTAGGATTAGGCATAAAGTCCAAGTACTTATGGTGAGGGACTAAATCCACTGACAAGTACCAAGGGTTAGGGTTAGGGATGAAGTCCAGACGGTTAGGATTAGGATAAAGTCCACTGAGGGTTAGGGACTAAGTCCGCTGACAAATACCAAGGGTTAGGGTTAGGGATGAAGTCCACTGACGGTTAGGGACTAAGTCCGCTGACTAGTACCAAGGGTTAGGGTTAGGGATATAATCCGCTAACCAATACCAAGGGCTAGGATTAGGCATAAAGTCAGAGTGTTTAGGGTAAGGGACTAAATCCGCTGACAAGTACTAAGGGTTAGGGTTAGGGACGAAGTCCACTGACGGTGAGGGTTAGGGATATAATCCACTAACCAATACCAAGGGTTAGGCATAAAGCCTGAGTGTTTAGGGTTAGCAACTAAGTCTGCGGACAAGTCCCAAGGGTTAGGTTGATCTGTGTTTTTGGCCCCTGATTATTTTAACTTCTGATCTGATACTTGTTTTGCACAGATTATAGAGATGTTGTTAAAGTAACAGGTAAAAGTCTGCATCCTCTCCCATGTAGGTTAGC